>NC_134554.1:44401926-44476345 GCF_025594145.1 Primulina tabacum
ACAATGACTGATCAGTTGCTACATTCAGTGTGAGCTTATCAGCCATTTTATCAGCTGATCCCTCAAACTGTACACGTCATCAGTTAACGAAAAGGAAATTCAACCGAAAACAGTACAAAGCAGACCACAACTAATAGTGGGATCGCCGCATTTCAGAAGCATATTGATGTGGAAAACAACAGATATAAAGATTCAAATTACATTAATTATTACCGTTGAAGAGAAGCCTATAAATAGCAGAAGAGCAGTTGGAAAAACAACGATTCACTATTCTATCAATCTTGTTGTTATTCTGCTGAAATTCTCACTCATATTCTAAAGAATTAGAAGCTCACACTTATCAGATATATTTGTAGCATTCTAGGCTACTTTCGAGCATACTAGTACAAATTATCTTGTTGTAAATTACATCTTAAAGAGATCAGTTGTGCTAAGTTCAGTTGAGTACTGTGAAACATATTGTAAACTAAGAGTTTCAGTTTTCGCATTGTTAAGTCCAAACTGAAGTGAGTCTGTACAAGTATTTGTATCGATCAAAGTTTTTTAGTGGATATCATATCCTTGTTATAGAAGGGGTGACGTAGGAGTGATTGAAATCTCTGAACATCCATAAAATCTTGTGTATTCTCATTTCAGTTTTTATTCTATCTATCAGTTAGTTTATTTCATCACTTTATTGTTAACTGATTGATATCGACTGACAAGATTCGAGTTACAGTTTGTCACTAAACTGACTCAACTTTCGAAAAAATTGTGAAAATCGTGATTTTATTCAACCCCCTTCTAAACACTCTTTCACCAGTTAATCAATATTATCAAAAAACAAAAAAAATGTTGGATTAAATGTATACGGGTGAGAATAGTACTAAGATGTATGATCTCTTGAAAATTTGTGGAGACCCGGACGCTAATTCATTCCTTAATCGTCTTTTAGAATAATTCAAACAATTATAATAAACAGGGTCTATATTTTTTTTTAAAATACAAAGCGGAAACGTAATGTAATTCAATTCAAATTACATATTAAACATAATTATACAAATCTTGTATTATCTACAAGAATTCAACTAGGTTCAACTATATCTCAGTGCTGAATCCTAAGTTGCTTCGAAGCCCGGATCTCCACGCTATCTAGTCCAGCCTCGTTCTCTTCTTGACCCTGATCCTATCCCACCTGTTGTCATGCACACATACAAACAAGACAACAGCCGGATAACTCCGGTGAGAATTATATTCTCAGTATAAATCATGTATACATGCAATCATAAAGACAATATAAAAGCATATAACAGATATTTCTAACATGTATTCAAATCAGAATATAAATCCATATCAAGAATAAATCCTATTCTAAACATGTACCATCATCAGAAACATAAATCAATATGTACCATATTCAGGAACATAATCAACATGAATCAATATAACTGTCAATTAGACTCATGACTCCACATTTTAGACTAGACTCAATCCTAGTCTAGGGATCCCGATTTCCAGAAGTTAGCATTCCCATATCGACCAACAGTAATAGAAAAGACTCCAGTTCTATCCACGTCGATAGGGTATCGATCACCAGTAATAGAAGAAGCTCTGATTCTATCCACATCGATATAGTATCGATCACCAGTAATAGAAGAAACTCGAATTCTATCCACATCGATATGATATCGATCATCAGTAATAGAAGAGTTACGTTCTATCCACATCGATACAATACCGATCACCAGTAATAGAAGAAGCCACATTTCTATCCACATCGATAGCCAATCATCCGGTGACAGACTTTGGCACTATCGCCAATACACTATCTTGTGACATCGTGCAATGTGCCCGTGGCGATCCCACCACTATCAGGCACTTCTGTCACAAGATTACTCGTCTAATACCTGCTGTCTATAAATCAAGAGAACAAGTACATCAATCAAATCAATACAATAAGGTAAAGTATGTGATTTAGGGAAACTCGAGCCAAACCTCACTCGAGTTGTGCAATCCCAACTCAACATTAATTTATACCTTTATCTTCTCGGTCCGACGAAGACGAAGTATTGAAGTCAACTCTGTCCATACCCAATCTGATAATGACAATCGAATAGATACAATATCAGTATATCACTCAGTTCAAAACCTGTTCTGATTAATACTCAAATCAAAACATAATCTGATCAATGCCAATCGACATATGATACCACGATACCATCTCAATCAATACCGAATCTGATCAATATCAATCAACTGATGTTTCGACGGCATAACAATACAGTCTCGATAACCCCGTCAATTCCAACACCACACATATAATACCAGAACTCATAATCACCATCGATATAACTCATAGTTTCAACGATATAAATCTGATATCGATTTTCAATCAAATTGACTCCAAAATTCATAACAATTCCATAATCAGTCCGTTTCTTAATCTGACTTCGATTCTATGATGTCTAACATGTCAAGAACATCATATATGACGTGTATTCAATTCCAACAACATCATAATTTCAGAACATGTCAAAACGTAATAAAACTTACGTCCAGTTGTAGCCTACGTTGATAGGAACTCGTTACTGTCCTTGGATTCAAAATCAGACGAACGGATTTCTCGTAAATCGAATTCTAAAATCAAGAAGTAAAACTTTCCCTCAATTCTCGATTTATCCTTATTAACGTTTGTATGTATATATATATATACATAACTCGTGCATGATAGAAACGTGGCATGTTCTTGTTCTGCATGACTCGCGCATATGCGCGACCCCAACCGGCGCATATGCGCGAGACCTACTGGTCTCGATGCGCTGCTTCACAACTGCCCGCGCATATGCGCCAAAGGTTCTGTCTCAAAACTTTGGCTACAGGACTACTTGCATAGGCTTCGCAACTACTGGCGCATATGCGCGCCTCAATCCGGCGCATATGCGCCAAAGCTTCTGTTCCAAAACGTTGGCTTCTGGACTGCTCGCGCATATGCGCGCACCCAAGTCGCGCATATGCGCGAGACCTACTGTCTCGGCGTTTCGATACTCGCGCATATGCGCGCCCATCTCGGCGCATATGCGCCCAAGGTTCTGGACATTCCGCGCATGTGCGCGTTACACGCCACGCATGTGCGCGCTTACACGCCACGCATGTGCGCGAAGGCACCCTCGCACATGTGTTTCGCGTCTGTTCTCGTCTTTCCCGGTCCACTCCGTTCCGTCTATAATCACTTCAATTAATCAAGAAATCATCCCAGATTAATCTCATATTACGGTAAATATACCCAAATCATTTCCGATTACTGTAATCAAATTCTCGAGCATTACATTTCTCCCCCTCTAAGATATGATTTCGTCCTCGAAATCACAGACAATCAATTCAGATAAGGAAGGAATGTATACTCAAGGTTACTTCAGAAAATTCATTCTATCAAACCATTTTGATAAAATTACTTGCAAATACTGGCTATTCAACATCCGTATATATCAATCAACAGCTCATATCAAATCAATATCATCCGCTGTTATCAAATTCAATCTCAGATATCATCGTAATATCATTCCCATTCAGCGGAAATCCGCAGTACTCACTGTACAATACCTCGACTAGAGCTATCTCGATACTCATCTAATAGCTATTATTGTACAATAATTCATAATGGAAGATCAAGATTAGAAGATGATGGCCTTGATGATTATGAAGGTCGAAGACATGTAAATATTGGAAGCTTATGTAATAGTTGCATTTGCATCCCATGCATTTCCCTAGGATTGGACCTAGGCCCGTGTTTAGCTCACACGGGCCATTAGTTTTGGGGCGATTGATCATCCTTGTTTTGTTTACTGTTTATAATATATGCATGATATGTTATAAATAATGAGTATGTGCGTTATTATTATGATAATAACAAAGTTCCATGAATCCGGCAAACATACGATCAAACATGGCGAGCTTTTAAATAAAATTAATGATGAGACCTTTCAAAATTAAAAACCCCCATTTTGAATAAGATTCAAAATTAATATCAAGCCCGAAAAGGGAAATTATAAAGTTGTTTATAATCTCCATGTCTTCCATCGACAATGGGTGCATGATGAACGCTACCGGTACTCGGGGCTCGGCTCATATTATTGGGGGGCTCTGGGTGCCGGAAAGCTGTGACATCCATTGACATGGTGATGTGAACTACGTGGAACTCCCATGATTTCAGCTCATATTATTGAGGAAACTCATGGCGACCGTCCATTAAGGTTCAACATCGATGGGTAAGGCTTGACACGTAAAGATGAACGACGTCATATTATTGGGTCCTAATCAAACGTGAGACAAAAGTTTACGTAGAGGGTTGCATGGAGATGCAATTGGAAACTACCTTTTAGGAATTGTGATTGACTATTATTCGGGATTATAATTCGCTAATTGGACCTTGCGTACCTACTGAGGAAAGGAGTTTCCCGTTTTCACTAGAGGGTAGTGAAAGATGTCAAAACAGTGGGAGTAAAAATTTATGAAGTAAAAGTCCATACTTCATATCTTACTAAATATTTTAAAATAGTCATTAACATTTATCTGTTTTACTTTTCAATACTTTTTGACAATGTCTTCGATTCGCAATCCGCTATCTGTAATACTCGACAAACACGTATTAACCAGACCTAATTACCTCACTTGGCTAAGAAACCTAAAAATTGTCTTGAATTCGGAAAGGATAGCGTATACACTTACTAAGTCGCCCCCTGTTGAGGCTCCGACTGACTGCACTCCTGAGGAATTGCAGACTTACAAGGAATGGTGTGACCATGACTTGAAAGCCAGGGTTATATGAAGGCTTCTATGAAAGATGAGAAGTCGGTTCTTTATGTGAGCTCTTCATCTGGTACGAAGACTGGTCCACCTGGGAAGGGAAAGAAGCGTTCTTTCCAACGTCCCAAGAAGAACGTGCCCTTGAAGAGGCAAGCTCCGAATCCCGTTGTGGCAGCCACACCAGTAAAGGCTGACAAGACTGCTGATATTTATCATCACTGCAAAAAGCCTGGACATTGGAGGCGTAACTGCAGAGATATCTTGCCCAGAAGAGTTTTGGAAACAGTATGTTCTGTATTGAAGTAAACATTTCAATTAACTCTACTTCTTGGGTATTGGATACCGCTGTGGCTCATATCTCTGTAATGATTTACAGATGATGGAAGAAGTAGAAGACTTAGAGAAGGTGAGACCTTCTTGAGGTTGGGCAATGGAGCAAGAGTTGCGGCCAAGGCCGTGGGAGATGTTTACTTATTGTTGAACAATGATTTTAAGTTGATTTTAAGCGATGTTTTGTTTGTACCTGATTTGGTGAAAAACATTGTTTCCATTTCTATGCTAGATAAAGATGGATATTCTTGTTTATTTAGCAAAGCTGTTTGCAACATTTACAAGAATGAATGTTTAATTGGTACTGGAGAACTTGAAAACGATTTCTATAACTTAAAATTGAAAGATATTCCACTAAACAATGTCCAAGCAATAACAACAACAAACAAGCAAAAACAAGATACTCTAAATTCGGCACAATTGTGGCATGCTCGATTAGGACATATTTCCCTAAGAAGGATGAACAAGTTAGTAGGAGTGGGCATGTTTGATATGTCTGATATTAATGCTCTCGACTTGTGAATCCTATCTAAAAGGAAAGATGACCAAAATTCCCTTTAAGGGCCATGTGGAGCGAGCCAAAGGGCTATTGGATTTGATCCATACCGATGTGTGCGGTCCGCTTAGCATCACCACTAAGCATGGACATGCCTACTTCATCACCTTTACCGATGACTTTTCGAGGTATGGGTATGTGTATTTGATGAAATATAAGTCTCAAGCCTTTGAAAGGTTCAAAGAATTCAGAAGTGAAGTAGAGAAACAGTTGGGACGAAGCATCAAGACACTTCGATCGGATTGAGGTGGTGAATATTTGAGTGCCGAGTTCCAAGAGTATCTTAGGGAGAATGAGATTCTCTCGCAGTGGACTCTGCCCGCTACACCGCAGTTGAATGGTGTTTCGGAGCGTCGTAACGGGACTTTGATGGACATGGTTCGGTCTATGATGGGGTTCACAGAGTTGCCGCCATCCTTTTGGGGATATGCGCTTGAGACAGCGGCACTGTTGTTGAACAATGTCCATTCAAAGGCAGTTGATAAGACACCATATGAGATATGGATGGGTAAGCCTCCCAAGTATTCTTATCTTAGAATATGTGTATGCCCTGCTTATGTGAAGCAGGTAGTGGGAGATAAATTGGATAGTCGATCCATTTTATGTTATTTTGTGGGATATCCAAGGAATTCTGTTGGATATTATTTCTATCATCCCCAAGAAACAAAGTTGTTTGTTTCTAGGAATGCAACCTTTTTGGAAAAGGAATTTCTATTGGATAGAAAAGGGGAGATGATAGAACTCGAAGAGGTTCGAGAGACACCCACAATTATAGAACCCACACCCGAAGAGCCAAGAGAGGAGATACAAGATCCTAGAAGATCCGAGAGAGTCTCGAGACCACCTATGAGGTATGGTCTGCTTCTTGAAGAGGGCCATGATGAGCCTAACCATGGATGTGATCCAAGGACCTTCAAGGAAGCGTTATCTGATGCCGATTCATCCAAATGGTTTGAAGCAATGGAATCTGAGATGAATTCCATGCATTCGAACCGAGTGTGGAATCTCGTGGATCCACCTGAGGGAATTGTTCCCATAGGGTGTAAATGGATTTACAAGAGAAAACTTGGGGCGAATGGGAAGGTATTGACCTTCAAGGCGCGATTGGTAGCAAAAGGATATACTCAAAGACAAGGAGTTGACTTTGAGGAAACCTTTTCTCCAGTTGCAATGTTCAAGTCCTTAAGGATATTGCTAGCCATAACTGCATGGTATGACTATGAGATATGGCAGATGGATGTCAAGACAACCTTTCTTAATGGGGATATTAAGGAAGAGATTTACATGTCTCAACCAGAAGGGTTTACATCCGTCGGAAGTGAGCATATGGTATGCAAACTTCAAAGATCTATTTATGGTCTAAAGCAGACATCTAGGAGTTGGAACCTTAGATTCGAGAGTACAATCAAAGAGTTTGGTTTTACTAAGAATCCTGAGGAACCCTATGTGTATAAGAAGGTCAGTGGGAGTGCTGTGACATTCCTGGTGCTTTATGTTGATGACATTCTACTCATTGGGAATGATGTAGGAATGTTGCAATCAACTAAAATAGGGTTAGCGAGTAAGTTCTCGATGCAGGACTTGGGTGAAGCATTTTGTATTGGGAATACAGATCTATAGAGATAGATCGAGAAGATTGCTTGGTCTCACCCAGTCCACATACATTGATATCATCGTGAAGCGTTCTCGATGGATGAGTCCAAGAGAGGACATCTACCAATGTGTCATGGCGTGTCCCTATCCAAGTCTATGTCTCGCAAGACTGATGCAGAGATAGAGGCAATGACACGCATTCCGTATGCATCTGCAATTGGTAGCATCATTATGGGATGATATCTACACGTCCTGACGTGGCTTTCGCACTAAGTGTAGTGAGTAGATATCAATCGAACTCTGGTCTTCCACATTGGAAAGCTGTGAAAGACATCCTCAAGTATTTGAGAAGGACCAATAAGTTGTTCTTGGTCTATGGGGTGGAGAACTGAAATTGAAAGGCTATACCGACTCTAGCTTCCAAAGCGATATCGATGACTCGAAATCAACCTCTGGATTCATTCATGCTCAATGGTGCTGCTGTCTCTTGGAAGAGTTCCAAACAAGACATACAGCGGATCCCACCACTGAGGCCAAATATATTGCTGCATCAGATGCAGCAAAGGAGGCTGTTTGGATAAAGAATTTCGTCCAAGAGTTGGACGTCGTTCCTATGGAGTTGCTTCTGTCCCGGTGTGTGTGACAACACGAGAGCTATAGCTCAAGCAAAGGAGCCAAGGTCTCATCAGAAGTCCAAACATGTATTGAGAAAGTACCACATCCTCCGAGAGATTGTGGAAAGAGGAGTAGTGTCGATTGACAAAGTCGGCTCCACAGATAATGTTGCTGATCTACTAACTAAGCCTTTACCTGGACCATTATTCGAGAAGAATCGCGAATTGATGGGTTTGAAGCATATGGGTAGTTGGCTCTAGTGCAAGTGGGAGATTGTTAGAGTAGGTGCACGTCGAGCCAAGTGTTGGCCAAGTTTCACAATGAAACTCTATGTATAAACAATTTTTATTTTAATAATATTTGAAATTATTGTTTTGGCACTTCTTTATCTGTATACCCATGCTAGTTGCATAGATAAAGTACTTGAATATACAAATAGTAGAAAGAATATGAGATGCTCATATGATGAGTATCATGAAACTCATATTTGGAATACTGTATATTCTAAACAGTTCCTAGTCGATTCAGCCGCCGCTAAGAAGGATATAGGCCGCTCGAGTTCGAGACTATTATCTGCGATGTGAGTACCATGTTTCATTGGTAGGGGACATTGTGATGTCCGAGCATGCAGATAGGTGCTCCTGGTAGAGTGCACTGAACAACCCTCCATAAAGGACTTTCCAAGTGGTTCTCACTTATCGAGTGGGTCATTGAGACTCTATGTGCTAGCATTACACTTTGACTTGTTTACCGACTCTCATGGGGTCATCAGGTGGCAAGGTTGGGTGTTTTGTCGAAACATATAGGAGTCGATGCATTGTAGTCGGGGATTCACCGCTTACCTTCGGGTATGGATATCCTATGTGATCTCATGTGCATGTAGTTTGAAATATCTGATCAGAGTATGGTGGTAATTAAGAAAGGGGTTTCTTAGATTACAACATCGATGCAACTACGACATGACACATAGTATCGATTCATTGACAACTCTCGATATACCAATGGTTGTCGAATCGGTCGGGATATATGAGTTGAAGGGACCGTACTGTACGCTAACCATAATTGAATGGTTCTTGCAGGCACTATTATTGATACCTAGGGAATCATGTAAGCGATGCTACTAGGCGTTTAATATGATTGGTTGGGTACTATCAGACTTGAGTTCTGACGTTCTTGTTATCAAGGAGTTGATAATTAAGAATGGAGCAATTGGGGTATGCTCGAATAAGGACATGTTTAGTCCGAATCACATGGAGATGTGAACCCACGGCTAGTTGTATCAATGAACCATTGAGGGCCACACAAGTGCTAGCTTTCTAGATCCCGTTGAGAAGTTAAAATAGTTCAATATGTTGAACGGCTTATAAAGGAGTTTATAAGCATAAATAATATAGAAGTATGACTTCTATAAGGAGAATGTAACTTTTAATTTGAGGAAGTGTTCCTAAATTAAAAGTTGGCCAAACAATAATGTATTTGAAAATTGTGATTTTCATAAACATTATTATGGACTAAATTAAATTAATTCAAGTGTTGAATTAATTAAACACTAGTGGACCTAGTAGAGTCCAAATAATTAAATTAATTCAAGTGTTGGATTAATTAAATAACATTGAGCCTTGTAGAGCCCAATTAGAAATAATTATTAAACTATGGACTTGATTAATATCAAGTAAAGTTTAAATGGACTCAAATATGTTTGGGATATTTAAATAAAAGTCCATGGACCTTGTAATTGTTATAAGCCCAAATAGAATTGCATGCATGGGAGATGAAAGGTTGGGAGACAACATTTTCAATGTCCAAGGCATGGCATGCTTTTGGGACAACATAACCTTTTTGCTAAACCAAGAAAAGTCTTCCTTTCATTCCATGAGCTTGAGTTGGCCGAAATTTTGGGGATACTCCTTCATTTTTCTCTCATTTTCTTCTTCAATTGTTGAGGAAAGAAAACACTTCTCAAAGAAAAATCCTTTTATTTTTCTAGTGCAAAATAAGAGGGGATCTAGCTTGCAAGTGGTGGGCCTAATTTTGAAGGAAGGAAGCTTGTAGATCTTCTTGCCATTCAAGAGCTAAGGTGTTTACACCTTAGTTGGAGCCATCATCAATCTCAAGAGATTGATAGGTATATTTTTCTTAACGCCCTATGTATGACATTTTGGTGTTTTATATTTGCTACACACTATAGGCTTAGGGTGCTCGGTTTTCTTGTTGAAAAACAAATTTTGAAACTTCGGTTGCGTATTGGGGCACCTTAATCGATCCCCTTTCACCAGCAATGATCGCAATACGGACGTGGCTTTCGCGGTTTGTTGTCAGATGTAGATTTTGCCGCAAAAGGATGGTTGGAGTCGGATGAGCACATCGCCGATGCCTCCGCAGGGGTCGAAGACGACAATGGTGATTCGCCCATCATCACTTTTTGTGAGGGCCCGTGCTCCTGATTAATTTTTAATTATCAAACAACCAGGATTTATTAGCGTAAACAGCGAAAACGAGTAAAAATTTTCCATTTGGGGCCTACAGAAATTTCGGCATGACCTTCCCGTAAATAGGACATAACAAAAAAATTCAAAACAACACAACAAAACCTTTATACTCGAAAATAAAGTCCAATAAAACAAACAGAATACCAAATCGCACACAGAGCCGGCTAGGCTCGATCACACCAAAGAGGATCCAACACTTAAAATACAACCATACAAATACACGAGGCATCTCCTCGGCAAATGACTCAATATTAGTATAAATATCTGAGGACTCCAAACTCAAACCGACTCACTGGGCTCCACTGACAGACGCTCCGCCAGCTGCATCAGAACCACCTGTATAACCTGCTATGGAATCACAAAACAAACCACAGCAGCCCCGAGGGACAGGGGTCAAACCCTAGTCTGAAGATCAAATAAATTACAGCATAAATAAATGACATGTATAAAATCAATGCAATGCAATGCATGTAGGGTACCAATAATCTCGGGTATCAAACTGGATCCAAAGAAACGAAAGCAACAACTGTGGCCACATGTGCCAGGGGTGTGACTTGTCAAATACGCCCTCGGCCCTGCACATCTGCGTCAGGGGTGTCAGTTGCAGAACTGCTCGGCCCTTCCGCTAGTCATCAGAGGTGTGACGCTCAAACGCCCTCGGCTCTGATGTCTAAATAACTCATCCAAGAGTAAACAGAGATATCGGAAACAACAGAGTCATGGCTCGATATGAATGCGTGCTCAACAATGCATATAAATTCACAAATTATTCCAATATATTTAAAAAATCACATTTATTTTTAAAAATGAGGAATAATCCTAAAATACACCCAAACAGCACAAAGAGCACATAAACACATAGTTTTCATAAAATCACATCAATTTAATTACACGTTGTTATAGACGCTGTAAAGAATCGATCAATCCGTACCTTAACCTTCAAATTAAATTACCACAATAGTTTATAAACTCCTCGGTGCTTCCTGGCTACTAAAACCTGTGGCAAATAATTAATTACCATCAAATAAATATTCAACTTTTAGCCAAAAACAATTTACTAATTCCAGCTTGGACCTAAGCTCGGTTGTAAGGCCATAAATCAACCAAATCTTAACCAAAACATACTTATCATGTTAGGTATGATTTAATGGGGTGGGGCCTACACATTAAATAATATAATAATTAAAACTTCTTTTCCCACATATCCCACATCGTTATGATAACAAAACTGAACGAATTAATCGATTATAAATTGTAGAACCTGTAAATCGGACTACGTATAAGCCATGCATAATTTTCAGTATTTAATTAAAATGATGTTATTGCATGAGTATCTAAATTCTTTTCTTTAAATTTAATTATTTTTATGCAGTAGTTTAACTAATATCCTTTCAGTTAATTAAGTAAGACCGGACTGGAGTTGGAGTTTTGAGATAAAATTTAATATTAAGAAAACATTCTTAGAATTTATTTAAGATAAATAATAAGTCAATTTAATGTAAAAGAATGTTTGAGAAATTATTTAATAATTTGAGATAAGTAGTAAATAAAGTTCAATAATTAATTTCTCAATTCACTAAAATATTTAATGAGTAGATAAAACACTAAAGATTTAAAATACATTATTTAAGCAATATTTCCCCTCCACTTAATAGCATAATTTCGGCCACCTCATATGTGATTTAATATTTCTTTGGCAACTCACCACCTTTGACTCTTTCCTTATTATTTTTTGGTATGATAACCCTTTCACTTTTAATCACCATTAATTAATAAGCAATCAATATCTTAGCCTTGTTTGAGTAGGAGGAATCGGTCATCATATCACCCCTCAATCCCACCTAATGACACCTCATTCCTTATCTAGCTAACAACTAGGATAGAAAGTGAGGAGCTTGCCATTTTGTATCCCATTTAATTAGTAAACTCCCCTCACTCCAAGCCATTCTCTCCCCACCATTATCACCGAAATTCAGAGCTTAATCAGAGCAAAAATCGTGAGACTCCTAGCAAGAAAAAAGAGAAAAATCGTGTAGGAAAGAAGAACATTCCGTCTCCGCCGCGCCGCGTCGTCGTTTCGTTTGTTTTTCATTCGAAACAAACCAAGGCATGTTTATTTTTCCTTTCACTCTTCAATCAAGCCATAATATGATTTTAAACCTTTCATGATCAAGATTTTATGAGGTAAAAACCGAAATATTTGACAGCACATTTTTGAAACATGTACAGAAAGTTTTTCTTCCTTGTGCTCCTCATGGCTTGGCTTCTTTTGACGGTTTCAGGTGGTTGGCTTAAGTCCAGGCTTTCCAGGCTGCTTCTAGGAATGTTATAGGGTGTGTTAGGAAAGGATTAGTCCATTGGTTTAAGCCCTTTTTCCCTCAGAAACACGAAATGACAGCAACCTCCCCATAGTGCAAAATTGGATTTCGAAAATTCTGGTTTTGTTTGTCTAAGGATGGTTCGAATCTTGGTTGGCTCTTGGGCCTGTAACCCTGGTTTAAACCCTTTCCTAGCATGTATAGGACGTGACCAAGATTCCCTTTCATGGCTTGGTTCACGTTCCAATCAGTTTTTTAAAAATAAACAAGAACAGCCCCCTTCGATCCCTTTCATTTTCTGCATGAGTTGGTGTTCGGTTATTAGGTTGGTATGGATCTTGGTTGGCTTCTGGCCCTTAGCCACGGTCCATACCATACCCCTTGATGTCTAGATCATGCCATGGTCAATCAAATGGCCGCTGGAATGGTCCATGACATCAAACGAAGCAACTCGCCCCACGCGCACAGGTTCGCCTCTCAGGTGGAAGTTCGGGTGATCCATGGTGTTGCTTGGATTTTGGCTGGCCTAGGACCCTTAGCCATGGTTCAATCCAACCCTTAGGATGTTGGGAAGAGGTTATGGTTGGTGGTTCAAGCCCCAATGGCCATTAACCTCGCAAACAACGAAAGAAACGGAAGCGCCGCTGCTGTATTTTTGTGACAGCAAGTTGTGCTTCGGTTCAGAGGTGTGTTTCGAGTTCTTGTTTGGCTTTTAGCCTATGGTCTTAGACTGGAAAGTACCCCATTGAGTTAGAAAGGTCATGTTTTTGGCCGTTTGTGATTTGGTCAAGTTTAGAAGGCGTACGAGAATTTACGGTGCAATGTGCCAAAGTGACTCTCGAAAGAGCGTTTCATGTTTTTGGCCTCCATTCACCAAATTTCGAAATACTGACATGTTAAGAGCATTATTTCATCATTTTAAGTGTATTTTAATCATGAATAAACGATGGTTCGGTGTTGGTTCGGGATGGCACGGAGTCATGATTAAATACCAAGTCATTGGGCGTAATTGTCTCGTTTTTGGAGTCAATTACCAAGTTTGAGCGAGTAAATCATTTGCATATTTTTCATGTTAGATTTAAGTCGCAGCGAGCCTAGGAACGATCCAACCCATTCGGTAAAATTAATACAGGATATTTAATTATGTTATTTAATTATATTACGTGCAAAAATATAAAATATTCATTTTTGAGATTTATGCGATATTGCTTGTGGTCACTTCATTATCATGGGATTATTACTTCACCCGGTGGTCACTTACAGGTTCAGTTCAGTTCATTTATTGGTACGGATATCCAGTCCAAGGGCTGTGATGATCTCTACCGCCCAGTATACTGTGGTTTAGTCTGATCAGGCGATCCAGTTCAGTTCAGTTCAGGGGCCACTTGCGTAGAACATAATCTCAACAGAAAATTTATGACATGTTATTTTATTACAGGGCTCGATTGAGCAACCAGTTCACTTATGATTTTCAGTTCAGTTGTGCACGTATTATAATTACTCATGACATGATATTTTACGTTACGCCAGACTCATGATATTTTTACCATGCATGCAATTTTATTATTATTACTTGTTATTACGATATATGCATGCTGAGTCTTTAGACTCACTAGACTTGATTGTTGTAGGTACTGATGAGGGTCGGGATCGAGGGCGGGGAACCAGTGAGCCATATTGGGTCGGCAGTAGTGGAACCCGAGGACCTCATTTTCAGCACTTACTATTTTTATTCCAAACTCAGCATTTTTATTTTGTTGAATTATTTTAAGTTGTTATTTTTGAAAACATTGTTTACTTCGCTGCTACTTTAAACATTGAATCTTTTTATCAGTTTTATGAGGCATTTAATTATTTAAAAAGAAAATTTCAAATTTTTCCGCAAATTTTCAAGTACGAATTTCGGGCCTCTACAGCTGGTATCAGAGCCTATGTTCTTGTAAAGGGTTGTACTACTAGTGACCTCGAGAAGCTCATGAAGTCACGTCTTTGGTATGTAAGTTTTACGTTTACGCATTTCGTTTACAGCATGAAATATTTAACAACATGTTCTCATGAACTATTTATGTTCAGATTTTGATTATTCAGTAGTTATTTAAAATTTTAAAGAAATTATGGAAATTATGCATGTTAGTTACGTATGGGTTATGTATGGAACAGTATGCCCCCTAGATGCATTCTTGAGCGTGCGAGAGATGATGAGCCTCGCCAGGAGGACAGGGAGGATCAGAGACAGGAGAGGAACGGGCCTCCACCCACCTCCACCTGACATGAATGCCCAGATGCTAGCTGGGATGACTCAGTTCTTCGCACAGTTTGCGGGGAAACAATGCTGTGGCAGCAGGCCGACAGGGCCCGAGGCTACTTATGAGCGGTTTATGAAGATGCGTCCGAAGGAGTTTTCAGGGACGTCTGATCCCATGATTGCCGAGGGCTGGATTAAGTCCCTCGAGGTTATCTTCGAGTTCATGGAGCTTGGAGATGCAGACAGAGTTCGTTGTGCCACCTATCTATTCGGAGGAGATGCTACGCCTATGGTGGGAAGGAGCATCAGTAGCTTTGAACTTGGCTACACTGAGTTGGACGCGCTTCACGGAGGTATTCTACTCCAAATATTTTACTGATGAGGTGCGTTCCAGATTGACCAGGGAGTTCATGACCCTGAGGCAGGGAGATATGACTGTTACGGAGTTCATCCGTAAGTTTGAGAGGGGTTTGCCACTTTGTGCCCCCTGATCGCCAATGATGCTGTAGCCAAACTGAGGCATTTTATGGATGTCTGCGGCCGATCTTGCGCCGCGATGTTAGGGTGGCTGGGCCCTACTACTTATGATGTTGCCATCTCCAGAGCTCTAGCTGCAGAGCAGGACCATCATGACATTGAGAGGGATCGTTACGGTAAGCGACCGGTTCCAGTACCACACCATCCTCCTCCTCCTCAGCAGCAGCATCAGAACAAGAGGCCTTTCCACGGCCCACCCAAGAACAGAGGTCAGAGGCAGCTAGCAACAAGGACGTGCAGTCCCCAAGGACCTTTGAGCACCCAATCTGTCCCAAGTGCTCACGCCGCTATCCTTGAGCATGTATGTATGGTTCCGGGAAGTGTTACAAGTGGGGTAGTCCAGACCACTTGCTACCGCAATGCCCACAGGGAAGTCTGACTACCCAAGGCAGAGTCTTTGATCTCCATGCAGCGGAGACGAACCCAGACACCATGCTCATGACAGGTATCTTACAGCTTTAAGTTTATATTGAAATTCGATGTTTTGGGAATCTGGGTTAATATTTTGAACATCGAAGTGACGATAGGATTGCATGCTCTAATCAGTGTTATTTTTGGGAATTTAGTTAGGAGAACTCTGGCCTTTTCATGACTATAAGTTTAGTTCTTGTAATTATTGGGTTTCAACTTAGAGTTCCAATCTTTCAGGGAGAATTTTTATATCCGGTTCCGCTACGAAAGCCTTGATAGATTCAGGGGCTACTCACTCGTTTATTTCGGAAGTCTTTGCTAACTTCCTCAAGGTCAAGACCGTTGGGTTAGATGTGGCGTATTCAGTAGTACTGCCTTCTGAGATGAGATGACAGCTACCAATGTGATCCGAGACATAGACCTCGAACTTCATGGCAATCTTGTTTATGCGGATCTTATTGTACTGGCCGATGCCAGAGTTTGACATCATTCTAGGGATGGACTGGCTATTGCGGAACAGTGTTTTGATTGACTTCCAGCGGAGATATGTTCTAGTCTGACCTCTTTGGATGAACGCAGTTCTTATTCGAACCAGAATGTACTTTCCTTTACCGTGCATTATACCTTGTGTCCAGGCTAGGAAGCTCATGCATAGAGGGTGTCGGGCGTTTTTAGCAACTTTTATATCTGTCCCCAAGGCACCCAGTCAGTCAAGCTTCAGATGTTCCGATTGTTAGAGACTTCTTAGACGTTTTTTCCTGAGGACGTCTCTGGTATGCCACCCGGGAGAGATGTGGAGTTTTCTATTGAGCTTATGCCAGGTACGGCTCCGATTTCGAAAGCACCGTACCGACTAGCACCGACAGAAATGGCAGAACTTAAGAAATAGATTCAGGAACTTCTGGACAAGGAGTTCATTCGCCCGAGTTTTTCTCCATGGGGCGCACCAGTCTTGGTTGTGAAGAAGAATGATGGTTCTATGAGGCTCTGCATTGACTACCGGGAGTTGAACAGGGTGACAGTGAAGAACAAGTATCCACTTCCGCAGATTGAAGATTTATTTGATCAGTTGCAGGGAGCTTCGGTATTCTCGAAGATTGACTTGCGTTCCGGTTATCACCAGTTGAGAGTGAAAGATGCCGATGTTTCCAAGACTGCTTTTAGGACTCGTTATGGCCACTTCGAGTTCCTTGTGATGCCGTTCGGTTTGACGAATGCGCCAGTGATCTTCATGGATCTCATGAATTGCGTATTTCAGTCGTATCTTGACCAGTTTGTGATAGTGTTCATAGAAGACATTCTCGTATACTCGAAGAATCAGGAGGATCACAGCAGACATCTGACCACTGTGTTGCAGACCTTGCAAAAGCATAGGTTATTCGCAAAGTTCAGTAAATGCGAATTCTGGTTAGAGAAAGTGGCATTCTTAGGCCACATTGTTTCTAGCAGCGGTATTGAGGTAGACCCAGGGAAAGTTGCAGCAGTCAGAGATTGGGTTGTGCCGCAGAATGCATCAGAGATCCGCATGTCCTTCCTCGGGCTAGCAGGATATTATCAGAATTTTATTCAGGGATTCTCCTCTATTGCCGTTCACTCACATCATTTACAAAGAAGAATGTTAAATTTGTGTGGAGCGATGAGTGTCAGAAGAGCTTCGATACTTTGAAGCAGCTCTTATCTCAGCACCAGTTTTGGCCATGCCGTTAGGGCCCGGAGATTTTGTTTTGTATACCGATGCTTCGAAGCTCGGTTTGGGCGCAGTGTTGATGCAGCATGGGAAGGTGATTGTAAAGGCCCGTATTTCGTATTCATATTTTAGCGGAATTATTAAAAATTATCTAATAAATAATTATCTTGCCTCATTTATAAAATAAACATGTAAATAATTTTAACTTAAAATACAGCGGAAGCAAATATTGTTTTCAACCAACAATTTAAAAATAATCCAACGTAAACAACAATTTAAAAATAATCCAACGTATTAAAACTGAGTTTGAATAATAAAAGGTGCATAAACCAAAACATGAGGTCCTCGGGTTTTCTACTGCTGCCACAAGATAGCTCACTGGTCTACGCCCTCCGTCTCGACCTCATCAGTACCTACAACAATCAAGTCTAGTGAGTCTAAAGACTCAACATGTATATATCGTGAATAACAAGTAATATATATCATAAAATTGCATGCAACGTAAAAATAAAGTATCGTAAAACGTGCAGTGAAAATCGTATCATGAATAATTATAACCCACGTGCATATCTGAAAATCACACGTAAAAGCTTTGCTCCATAGAGCTCTGTCATATCATATCATAATTTTTTTGTAGAGATAATGTTTCTAAGCAAGTGGCCCATAACATAACGTGAGCGCCTGATCAGACTAAACCACAGTATACTGGGCGGTAGAGATCACCACAGCCCTTGGACTGGATATCCATACCCATACATAATCGTAAACCGGTCGTAAGTCACCGGGTGGAGAGGTCCTCGGTTGCGCCTACCGACTTCCAAACCCATAAACATAAGGTGGCCACAAGACATATCGCATATATCTCAAAAATAAATATTTTATATTTTTATGCACGTAATATAATTATAAACTTATTTTTACCGGATGAGTTGGATCGTTCCCATGCTTGCTGCGACTTAATTCTAATATGTGACACATGCAATAAATCCTAACTTGACAAAAACTTAACAATCGAACTAAAAACGAGATGATTAGAACCAATAACTTGATTTTTAATCATGGCTTCGTACCAACCCGAACCAACATTAAACCGACATTTAACCATGATTAAAAATACCCCTAACCTACTGAAAAATGTTCATGATGATAGCTGTACACGAAAATTGGTGAATGGAATCCAAAAACATAAAACACTCTTCCGAGAGTCATTTTGGCACCTTGCACCGTAAATTCTCGTGCGACCTCAAAACTCAACCGAATCACAAACGGCCAAAAACATGACTTTCCTAACTCATTAAGGTACTGTCCAGTCCAAGGCCATGGGCTAAAAGCCAACCAAGAACTCAAACAAGCAACAAAATCGAAATGAAAGTTGCTGTCAAAATCCAGCAGTAGCAGCTTGTGTATTTGTGGTATAAACTCTGAAATTTAATGACCATTGGCTTGAACCACCAACCAAGGACTCTTACCAATATCCTAAGGCATGGCTTGGACCATGGCTAAGGGCTAAAAGCGAACCACAACCCAAGCAACCGCCTAGAACAAGAACAGAATACCAGCCGAGAGCACCCCTTGGGGTGGAGTCTTGTAATGAAATATATTTTACTGTCTTGTCTCGTTCCAAGGGTCATTTGATCAACCATGGCTCGATCTAGACATAATGGAGTGTTGTATGAACCATGGCTATGGGCTATAAGCCAACCACAATCCGTCCAACACCCAAAAACCGAAACCATACTAACACAATTCAGAAACTAAAAGAAATCGAATGATGCTTGTGATGCTGTTTTAAAATCTGATGGAACCACAAACCAGGCTTTGAAAAGACACTTTGGTCACGTCCTAGACATGATAAGTGAGGGTTCTAACCATGGCTACAGTCCCTAGGACAGCTAAGATTCGAACACTCACCTTAACCACCCAAATGACCAAAACCGTGACTCATTTCTGCACCTAAGGGAAAGTTGCTGTCATTTATTTGTTTGTGCGTGTATGGATGTAAACCAACGAACCAAAAAACACCCTAACACACTCTAAAACATTCCTAGAAGCATCCATGAATGCCTGGAATCGAGCAATCCCCTGTAAACAACACAAAAATCCAACCCGTGAAGCACAAAAACAAGAGCCGTGAGTGCCTTATACAGATTGCTTGCAAGTTGCTGGTATATTTCGTTTTATCTCATATGCTTGATCATATACTGATTTAAAATATCTAATATGACTTGATTGAAGAGCAAAGAAACCATATATACATGCCTGGAATTTGTTTTGAAGAAAACAAATCAATACGATGAATACGAGCGGCGGAACGGAGTTGGTTTCTTCTTCTTATTTCTGCTGCTGTTGCACGATTTTTATCAGCTGATCCTTCTGTTAATTTCGAAGTTTGTGGATGGAGGCTGCTAGGTAAAGAAGATGAAGGTTACAAGAGGTGATAAATGGGTCTTGAAGTGCATTTAGATGGGGGTTACAAGTGGGGGAATTTTGAATGGCACTTGGATTTCTTTCACCTTCTTGCTGCCGAAACTTTTCATTTTAAATCTTGCTGCACTCCTCGTTTATGTTAGGCTAATGGGTTGAGAAAAATTTTAAGGTGAATTATTGTTTTTGCATTACTCATAATTGATAACTTAAAAGTGGGAAATGAATATACTATAAAAGCCATTTAGGAGTGACTTGAATGGGGTTTACTAAAATTTTTGAATTGTCTTGACCGAATATTATTACTCATTTGCATGGTATATTATGGCTTAAAACTTGCGTTTTTATTATTTAAGGTTTTAAATACTTATTATACATTTTAGTGAACTAACACCTTAATTTAGGATAAGCTCTTACATGGCATTGCATGACCTCAAATTTAAATATTCAAATGCTATGTTTAATTTCTTGAATATATTATACTTAGATTAATTCATCCTCCATTGTTTACACATTTTACTTTAAACCTTAATTATATATTAACCTAAAGAACTTATTCACCAACTTAGCTCTAATTAATTTATTAAATCCCAAAGACATTCTTTTCTTTAAATTAAATTATTCTTTGACTTAATTTAAATTTAGGAATATTTTTCTTATTATTAATCTTATTATTAATCTTATCTCTGATCCTCAAACTCGGGTTCGGCCTCGCGTATTTATCCTGAAAAGATAAAACTAGACATCTACCTTTAAAATAAATAATCATGACTTAAAATTATTAAAATAAATCAAACACTTCATATATATATAAAATATTCATTTTTAATTTAAATAGTAGCAATTATGCATGGCTTATACGTAATCTGATCTTCGGGTTCTACAGTGATAGCGTATGCTTCTCGACAGTTGAAAACCCATGAGAAGAACTACCCTACCCATGATCTAGAGTTGGCCGCCGTGGTATTTGCCTTGAAGATTTGGAGACATTATTTGTATGGGGAGAAGTGCCAGATATTTACCGACCATAAAAGCCTCAAGTATTTCTTTACACAGAAGGAGCTGAACATGCGTCAGAGACGTTGGTTGGAGTTAGTGAAGGATTACGACTGTGACATTAGCTACCACCCGGGCAAAGATAATGTAGTTGCGGATGCATTGAGCAGGAAGGTCGCAGTGATGGCTCATTTGACGATTCAGATACCTCTTCAGTCTGAGATGCAGAGGTTTGATCTAGATACTTATCCTCGAGGTAGAGTTCCCTGCCTATCTACCTTGACTATTCAGTCCTCTCTTCTAGATCATATTCACAGTGGTCAGTCAGTAGATGAGCAGTTGACAAAGTGGAAGTAGAGGGATGAGGCCAAGGGCAGTGTCTTGTATACAGTCAGCGACGGTATAGTGAGATATCGCGACAGAATGTGGGTTCCTAGCAGTGGTTCTATCCGAGCAGATATTCTTTCTGAGGCCCATATGTCGCCGTACTCTATTCATCCTGGGAGTACGAAGATGTACAAAGACCTGTATTTATTGTATTGGTGGCCTGGTATGAAGAAAGACGTCAGACGGTTTGTATCCGAGTGTCTGACATGTCAGCTTGTGAAAGCAGAGCATCAGAGACCAGCAGGTATGCTCAAGCCTCTTCCCATTCTCGAGTGGAAGTGGGAGAATGTCACCATGGACTTTGTGACCGGTTTGCCGAAGTCAGTCAGAGGATCAAATGCTATCTGGGTGATTGTTGATCGTCTTACCAAATCAGCGCACTTCTTGCCTATCAAGAAGACTTTCACCATGATTCAGTATGCAGAGTTGTATATCCGGGAGATAGTCCGACTTCATGGTATTCCAGTTTCTATAGTGTCTAACAGAGATCCCAGATTCACTTCTTCATTTTGGAAGAGTTTGCATTCGACTATGGGTACGAATTTGTTATTTAGCACAGCTTTCCACCCTCAGACAGATGGGCAGTCAGAGCAGGTTATTCAGATTTTGGAGGATCTTCTCCACGCTTGTGTTATGGATTTCTCTGGGAGTTGGGAGTCGAACTTGCCATTAGTGGAGTTCACCAATAATAACAGTTTCCAGTCGTCTATAGGTATGGCTCGGTATGAAACACTGTATGGTCGCAAGTGCAGATCTTCTATTCACTGGGATGAAGTAGGAGAAAGATCAAAGTTAGGTCCAGAGATTATTCAGCAGACTGCCGATGTAGTAGTCAAGATCCGGAATAGGATGAGGACAGCTCAGAGTCGACAGAAGAGTTATGCGGATCAGCGGAGGAGAGAGCTAGAGTTTGCCGTTGGCGACCATGTTTTTGTGAAGGTAGCACCTATGAAGGGTATCATGCGGTTCGGGAAGAAAGGGAAGCTCAGTCCGAGATTCATTGGAACATTCGAGATCCTCGACAGAGTTGGGACGTTAGCTTATCGTGTTGCTCTTCCGCCGAATCTGGCCAGAGTACACAATGTGTTCCACGTCTCTATGCTGAGGAAGTATATGGAAAACCCTTCGCAAATGTTGAACTTGGAGCCGTTGCAGCTCACTCCGAACCTGTCTTATGAAGAGAGACCAGTGCAAATCTTAGACAGACAGGAAAAGAAGCTTCGGAACAAGCTGGTTAAGCGAGTGAAAGTCAAATAGCTTAATCATTCAGAGGAGGAAGTTACGTGAGAGTCTGAGCCAGAGATGAGGAGTCGGTATCCCGAGTTATTCGGTAAGTTTTAATTTCGAGGACGAAATTTCTTTTAAGGGGGGAGAGTTGTAGAACCCGTAAATCGGACTACGTCTAAGCCATGCATAATTTCCAGTATTTAAATTAAAATGATGTTATTGCATGAGTAACTAAATTCTTTTTTTTTTAATTTAATTATTTTTTTTATGCAGTAGTTTAACTAATATCCTTTCAGTTAATTAAGTGAGGCCGGACTGGAGTTGGAGTTTTGAGATAAAATTTAATATTAAGAAAATATTCTTAGAATTTATTTAAGATAAATAATAAGTCAATTTAATGTAAAAGAATGTTTGAGAAATAATTTAATAATTTGAGATAAGTAGTAAATAAAGTTCAATAATTAATTTCTCAATTCACTAAAATATTTAATGGGCAGATAAAACAATAAAGATTTAAAATACATTATTTAAGCAATATTTTTCCTCCACTTAATAGCATAATTTCGACCACCTCATAGGTGATTTAATATTTCTTTGGCAGCTCATCACATTTGACTCTTTCCTTATTATTTCTTGGTATGATAACCCTTTCATTTTTAATCACCATTAATTAATAATCAATCAATATCTTAGCCTTGTTTGAGTAGGAGGAATCGGTCATCATATCACCCCTCAATCCCACCTAATGACACCTCATTCCTTATCTAGCTAACAACTAGGATAGAAAGTGAGGAGCTTGCCATTTTGTATCCCATTTAATTAGTAAACTCCCCTCACTCCTAGCCATTCTGTCCCCACCATTATCACCGAAATTCAGAGCTTAATCAGAGCAAAAATCGTGAGACTCCTAGCAAGAAACAAGAGAGAAAAATCGAGTAGGAAAGAAGAACACTCCGTCTCCGCCGCGCCGCGTCGTCGTTTCGTTTGTTTTTCATTCGAAACAAACCAAGGCATGTTTATATTTTCCTTTCACTCTTCAATAAAGCTATAATATGATTTTAAACCTTTCATGATAAAGATTTTATGAGGTAAAAACCGAAATATTTGACAGCACATTTTTGAAACATGTACAGAAAGTTTGTCTTCCTTGTGCTCCTCACGGCTTGGCTTCTTTTGACGGTTTCAGGTGGTTGGCTCGAGTCCAGGCTTTCCAGGCTGCTTCTAGGAATGTTATAGGGTGTGTTAGGAAGGGATTAGTCCATTGGTTTAAGCCATTTTTCCCTCAGCAAAACGTAATGACAGCAACCTCCCCATAGTGCAGAATTGGATTTCGAAAATTCTGGTTTTGTTTGTCTAAGGATGGTTCGAATCTTGGTTGGATCTTGGGCCTGTACCCTGGTTTAAACCCTTCCTTAGCATGTCTAGGACATGACCAAGATGCCCTTTCATGGCTTGGTTCACGTCCCAATCGGTTTTTTAAAAATAAACAAGAACAGCCCCCTTCGATCCCTTTCATTTTCTGCATGAGTTGGTGTTCTGTTATTAGGTTGGTATGGATCTTGTCTGGCATCTGGCCCTTAGCCACGGTCCATACCATACCCCTTGATGTCTAGATCATGCCATGGTCAATCAAATGGCCGCTGGAATGGTCCATGACAGCAAACGAAGCAACTCGCCCCACGCGCGCAGGTTCGCCTCTCGGATGGAATTTCGGGTGATCCATGGTGTTGATTGGATTTTGGCTGGCCTAGGGCCCTTAGCCATGGTTCAAGCCAACCCTTAGGATGTTGGGAAGAGGTTATGGTCGGTGGTTCAAGCCCCAATGGCCATTAACCTTGCAAACAACGCAAAGAAACGCAAGCGCCGCTGCTGTATTTTTGTGACAGCAAGTTGTGCTTCGGTTCAGAGGTGTGTTTCGAGTTCTTGGTTGGCTTTTAGCCTACGGTCTTAGATTGAACAGTACCCCATTGAGTTAGGAAGGTCAAGTTTTTTTCCGTTTGTGATTTGGTCAAGTTTAGAGGGCGTACGAAAATTTACGGTTCAATGTGCCAAAGTGACTCTCGAAAGAGCGTTTCATGTTTTTGGCCTCCATTCACAATGAAACATGTACAGAAAGTTTGTCTTCCTTGTGCTCCTCACGGCTTGGCTTCTTTTGACGGTTTCAGGTGGTTGGCTCGAGTCCAGGCTTTCCAGGCTGCTTCTAGGAGTGTTATAGGGTGTGTTAGGAAGGGATTAGTCCATTGGTTTAAGCCATTTTTCCCTCAGCAAAATGAAATGACAGCAACCTCCCCATAGTGCAGAATTGGATTTCGAAAATTCTGGTTTTGTTTGTCTAAGGATGGTTCGAATCTTGGTTGGATCTTGGGCCTGTACCCTAGGTTTAAACCCTTCCTTAGCATGTCTAGGACATGACCAAGATGCCCTTTCATGGCTTGGTTCACGTCCCAATCGGTTTTTTAAAAATAAACAAGAACACCCCCTTCGATCCCTTTCATTTTCTGCATGAGTTGGTGTTCGGTTATTAGGTTGGTATGGATCTTGTTTGGCATCTGGCCCTTAGCCACAGGTCCATACCATATCCCTCTATGTCTAGATCATGCCATGGTCAATCAAATGGCCGCTGGAATGGTCCATGACAGCAAACAAAGCAACTCGCCCCACGCGCGCAGGTTCGCCTCTCGGGTGGAAGTTCGGGTGATCCATGGTGTTGATTTGATTTTGGCTGGCCTAGGGCCCTTAGCCATGGTTCAAGCCAACCCTTAGGATGTTGGGAAGAGGTTATGGTCGGTGGTTCAAGCCCCAATGGCCATTAACCTTGCAAACAACGCAAAGAAACGCAAGCGCCGCTGCTGTATTTTTGTGACAGCAAGTTGTGCTTCGGTTCAGAGGTGTGTTTCGAGTTCTTGGTTGGCTTTTAGCCTACGGTCTTAGATTGAACAGTACCCCATTGAGTTAGGAAGGTCAAGTTTTTTTCCGTTTGTGATTTGGTCAAGTTTAGAGGGCGTACGAAAATTTACGGTGCAATGTGCCAAAGTGACTCTCGAAAGAGCGTTTCATGTTTTTGGCCTCCATTCACCAAATTTCGAAATACTGACATGTTAGGAGCATTATTTCATCATTTTAAGTGTATTTTAATCATGACTAAATGATGGTTTAGTGTTGGTTTGGGTTGGCACGGAGTCATGATTAAATACCAAGTCATTGGGCGTAATTGTCTCGTTTTTGGAGTCAATTACCAAGTTTGAGCGAGTAAATCATTTGCATATTTTTCATGTTAGATTTAAGTCGCAGCGAGCCTGGGAACGATCCAACTCATTCGGTAAAATTAATACAGGATATTTAATTATGTTATTTAATTATATTACGTGCAAAAATATAAAATATTCATTTTTGATATTTATGCGATATTGCTTGTGGTCACTTCATTATCATGGGATTATTACTTCACCCGGTGGTCACTTACAAGTTCAGTTCAGTTCATTTATTGGTACGGATATCTAGTCCAAGGGCTGTGATGATCTCTACCGCCCAGTATACTGTGGTTTAGTCTGATCAGGCGATCCAGTTCAGTTCAGTTAAGGGGCCACTTGCGTAGAACATAATCCCAACAGAAAATTTATGACATGTTATTTTATTACAGGGCTCGATTGAGCAACCAGTTCACTTATGATTTTCAGTTCAGTTGTGCACGTATTATAATTACTCATGACATGATATTTTTACGTTACGCCAGACTCATGATATTTTTACGATGCATGCAATTTTATTATTATTACTTGTTATTTACGATATATGCATGCTGAGTCTTTAGACTCACTAGACTTGATTGTTGTAGGTACTGATGAGGTCGGGATCGAGGGCGGGGACCAGTGAGCCATCTTGGGTCGGCAGTAGTGGAACCCAAGGACCTCATTTTCAGCACTTACTATTTTTATTCCGAACTCAGCATTTTTATTTTGTTGAATTATTTTAAGTTGTTATTTGAAAACATTGTTTACTTCCGCTGTTACTTTAAACATTGAATCTTTTTATCAGTTTATGAGGCATTTTAATTATTTAAAAAGAAAATTTTAAATTTTTTCGCAAATTTTCAAGTACGAATTTCGGGCCTCTACATAAATAGAGCTCAATTCCTTCAGTTTTTTTATCCCAAAATCAAAAGCTTTTCAGCTTTGATAAAAAAGAGAGCGCATAGAAAAAAAAGTGTATTTTTTTCTTGAGTGCGGGAATTCTCTTGTGTGAGTTAGAGAAATTATTTTCTCGGTATACTCGGGTTTGGGAGTGAGAAATATTGAGTGTATTGGTGTATACACTTGTTGTAATATTTTTTCCAGTTATAAAAGTTGTAGTAGCTCCGTGACGTAGCCTATATTGGGTGAACCACGTAAATCTTTGTGTTCTTGTTGATTATTTTATTCGTATTTTTGGGTACTATTATCATCTTGATCGGCATCGCTTCGGTGCAATTTCCCAACAACTGGTATCAGAGCCTTGTTGTGAAAATTCTTAAGAATTCTGAGTATGCTCTGTGGTTGCAGCTTTGTCTGATCTTCCATATCATAAAAGATTTTCTAGATTTTTTGTTAAGGTTAGAGAAGTGATGGCCAGAGATGATGGATCGGGACCGAGAATCAACAAGTTCGACGGAACAGATTTTTCGTTGGTTACAGATAAAAGATTATTTGTATAGCAAGAAGTTGCATCAACCTCTATCTGGAAAGAAACCGGAAAAGATGGAGGATGATGACTGGAAGCTTCTTGACCGACAAGTGTAAGGTGTAATACGATTGACCCTAACGAAGAACGTGGCACATAACGTGGCGGAGGCAAAAACAACAGAGGAAATGATGTCCATTTTGTCGGACATGTACGAAAAGCCATCAGCAAATAATAAAGTACATCTCATGAAGAAGTTATTTAACTTGAAGATGAGAGAAGATGCATCGGTGGCTAAACACATCAATGAATTCAACACGATTGTTTCATAGCTAACATCGGTTGAAATTAAATTTGATGATGAGATTCGGGCACTTATTCTTTTGGCGTCTTTACCAGACAATTGGGAACCGATGCGGGCAGCGGTTAGCAACTCTGTTGGAAAAAGAAAGCTACAATTCAATGATGTCAGAGATCAAATTCTTGCTGAAGAAGTTCGCAAGATGGATTCGGGTGAAGGAACATCATCGAGATCTACTCTAAATCTCGAGAACAGAGGAAAGGGCAGGAGTGGCGAAAAGAGTTTCAACCAATGGCATGGAAGGTCCAAGTCAAGAAATGGAAAAGACAACAACACATTTGAAAAGAATGTGAAGTGCTGGAGCTGTGGTGAGACTGGTCACTTGAAAAAGAATTGAAAATCAACAAAGAATGACGCTAATGTTGTTACTGAGGATGTACATGATGCTCTATTACTATCCATGGAAAGCCCGGTTGATTCTTGGGTTAAGGACTCGGGAGCTTCGTTTCATACCACTGGTAATCGTGATGTATTCGATAATTACATTGCGGGAGATTACGGTAAAGTTTTCCTGGCTGATGGAAAACCTTGGGAAATAATTGGTATGGGTGATATCCGGATGAAGATGACAAATGAATCTGTCTGGAAAATCAACAAAGTAAGGCATGTAACAAAGTTGACACACAATCTGATTTCAGTGGGACAGCTTGACGACGAAGGTCATAAGGTGACCTTTGAAGATGGTTCCTAGAAAGTGAAAAAGGGAGCCATGATTGTTGCTCGAGGAAAGAAAACTGGAATACTTTATATGACTTCCAGTTTGAGAAATAAATTAGCGGCTGTGGATACTGGAGCTAATTCAAGTCTATGGCATAGTAGGCTTGGGGATACGAGTGAGAAGGGAATGAAAATGCTTGTTTCAAATGGAAAGCTACCGGAATTAAAGATCGTTGAACACAATCCGTGTGAAGCTGTATTTTTTGGAAAGCAAAAAAAGGTGAGCTTTTCAAAAGAGGTTAGAAAACCGAAATCGACGGATTTGGAACTGGTACATACTGATGTATGTGGACCATCTCATGTGACATCCCTTGGAGATCACTCAAGATATTATGGCACTACTGTTGACGATTCGAGCAGGAAATTTTGGGTTTATTTTGTGAAAAATAAATCGGATGTATATGAGACCTTTAAACAATGGGAGTTAGCCATGGAAGATGTGATGGATTCACTGTCATCCAATCACATGTGGGAATTGTCAGAACTTCCTGAAGGTAAAAGAAGTTTTACATAGCAAGTGGGAGTATCGGTTAGAACATGACGGTAGCAAGCGGTACAAAGAAATACTTGTTGTAAAATGTGAAAAGTAAGTCATTGGTTACACTGATATTTTCTCTCTGGTGGTAAAGTTAACTACTATCAGGACTGTACTTGGATTGATGGTAAAAGAAGATTTACATCTGGAACAGTTAGATGTAAAGCCGACGTTTCTTCATGGTGAGCTAGATGAAGAAATGAATAAATCACAGGGATTTGAACTACGATGGAAAGAGAAAATGGTGTGCAAACTTTAGAAGAGCTATGGTCTCAAACAAGCTTCAAGATAGTGGTACAAGAAGTTTGATGGTGTAATGAATAATGATGGTTTTCTGAGGTATCAGGCTGATCAATATTGTTATGTGAAGCTTGATGGTTATTATATCATACTACTGATATATGTAGATGATATGTTGATAGCAAGAGCTTGTCTGGAGGAGATTGATAAACTTGAGAAAGAGTTATCAAAGGAATTTTCTTTGAAGGATTTGGGTACTGCAAAACAAATCCTTGGAATGAGGATCCTTAGAGATCGGATGAATGAAGTCTTGAAGCTTGAGAAGATTCCTGGAAGCAAGAATCCAGCTGACATACTCACGAAGGCTGTTATCATTAAAAAACTGAAGTTGCGTTTGACTTCAGTTGTTCTCCTGGACTAACAAAGGAGGTATGAGCTGCTGCACTGATGGTGTGAAGACATGATTGAATCAAGTCTTCAAGTGGGAGAATTGTTAGGTATGATTTAATGAGGTAGGGCCCACACATTAAATAATATAATAATTAAAACATATTTTCCCACATATCCCACATCGTTATGATAACAAAACTGAACGAATTAATCGATTATAAATAGAGCTCAATTCCTTCAGTTATTGTATCCAAAAATCAAAAGCTTTTCAGCTTTGATAAAAAAGAGAGCGCATAGAAAAAATGAGTGTATTTTTTTCTTGAGTGCGAGAATTCTCTTGTGTGAGTTAGAGAAATTATTTTCTCGGTATACTCGGGTTTGGGAGTGAGAAATATTGAGTGTATTGGTGTATACATTTGTTGTAATATTTCTTCCGGTTATAAAAATTGTAGAAGCTCCGTGGACGTAGCCTATATTGGGTGAACAACGCCCAAAACCAGCAACCATGAGATGCAAGGTCTGTGACAGATTTAGTTTAGACACTTATGAATATAAAATTCATATCTAACTCCTCATTGACTCAAATCGATATCCGCCAATTGGAGATGAAAGAAAACTCAAATATATAAGTTTTCATAGAAAAAACAATTTCCAGAATCCTAACAGATAAATCCCAGAATTTACTAGAAGGCGCTACTACATGCACACTTCGCGGACAGAAGTCTGTACTGAGCAGTTTCGGCAAAATAAGCATAATGACCTCATATCTTAATGGAATTTAACGAATCTTATATCAATACAAAGAAAACGCATAGCTCTACAACTCTTAATTGAATCACAAGTCTAGAATCCGAGATCAAAAATGTCATAAACTCGAATTACAGTAGCTACTCTTCACAGCTCCAACACAGAATTCCATTTTGACACATTTTAGTAGAAAAATCATATCAAATCCGTTTTTAATTGGAATTCCATTTTGTCAGTGGCTATAGAAAGCTGACACATAGAGCTATAAGTGCTATTTGAACCACAAGTCAAGATTCTTAGTGCAGTCCACACAAAAACCCAAAAATCAGAAGCCAAAAACCTGCAACTCGAAAAACAGAAACCAACTTCTTCCATGGATAAAATTTTGAAAACCTAGGCTTAGGGATTACTTTCAAAAGATTTCCTTGAACTGAAATAAAGCTAGAATCAACCTCTTCACACTCTAAAGAACCAAGAAAAATAGAAATCAAGAGCTGGAAAGGAAACGCAGCAACTTGGAAGAAACATGGTAAAAAGAAACAAGCTCCTCTATGATGATTATGGCAAGGAGAGCTGAGGGACTTCTTGGGCTAACTTGGGAGAGCTATGGAGACCCACTTCCTAGCAGCCAAAGGCGACGAGTAGCTGCTCACGATGGAGAAGAAAAAATAATGGATGGAAGAGAAGAGACAAGAAGAAACGAGAAACTTAAAGGAAGAAATGGATTGGGCTTGGGGCAAATGGGCTTCCTTATAAACACATATCCATATACACATATACATGTATTTGAATGATTTAGCCCAATTGCTAGAATGTGACCCGATCCAAATATTTACAACTCCTGTGTGCTATTAAACATCGATATGTATTTTAATATCGTCTATAATTCCGATATTTTTTCTAATACATATTTTTAACACACAAGTATAATTATTTGGCTTAATTATTTTAATTTAGCACTTTAAAATAATTATTTCTAATTCTTGCCAAATACCGAATAATTAAATTTGGGTTCTCACATTCTCCCCTCCTAATAAAAGATTTCGTCCTCGAAATCTAATGTACACAACACTTATACACAAAGTGGTTAAAACATTTATCATTGATAATACATCGGAAAATCTGAGTACATGGTGTTATTCAACATATTTTCAAACAAGTGAGGCCACTCTTGACGCATTCGAGCCTCTAACTCCCATCTAGCTTCTTCTATCCCATGTCTACTCCACTGCACCAAAACCAAAGGAATCGTCTTGTTCCTGAGTTGCTTCTCTTTACGATCAAGAATTTGAACTGGATGCTCAACATAAATTAGAGAATTATCTAACTCCACATCCTCGATACTCAAAACATGAGATGGATCTGGCTCATACTTCCGCAGTATAGATACATGAAACACATCGTGTATCACAGACAAACTCTGCGGCAAGTCCAAACGATAAGCCAAAGTGCCAATCCTCTCAACAATTGCATACGGACCATTATAACGTGGAGCTAACTACCCTTTACGTCCAAATCTCATAGTACCATGAAACGGTGATACTTTCAAGAAAACATAATCGCCAACCTGGAACTCTAAGGGCCGACGCCTTTTATTAGCATAACTTGCTTGACGATCCTGGGCTGCTTTCATTCTTTTTCTGATCAATTCAACTTTATCTTTCATTTCTTGTACAAACTCTGGTTTAGACATCTGTGGTTCTCCCACATCTTCCCAACAAATCGGAGATCTACACTTTCTGCCATATAAAGCTTCAAATGGTGCCATACCGATCGTTGTCTGAAAACTATTGTTGTAAGAGAATTCGACAAAAGACAATGATTCTTGCCAACCACCCCTGAAATCCATTACAACTGCTCGTAACAAATCCTCTAGAGTCTGGATGGTTCTTTCTGATTGACCATCTGTTTGGGGATGATAAGCAGTGCTCATGGCCAACTTTGAACCCAAAGATGATTGCAAACTACTCCAAAACTTCGAAGTAAACCTTGGATCACGGTCTGATACTATGGTTATTGGCACACCATGCAATCTTACCACATGATCAATGTACAATTTTGCCATTTTCTTGTAAGTACAAGTACGGTCATATGGAATAAAATTGGCTGATTTAGACAATCTATCAACAATCACCCAAATTGCATCACAACCACGATTAGAACGAGGTAGGTGTGTCACAAAATCCATAGCAATGTGCTTCCAATTCCGGTGTGGTACTTCAAGACTATTTAACATACCGCCAGGTCTCATTCGTTCAGCTTTAACCTATTGGCAAGTTAAACATTTAGCCACAAAATCAGAAATTTCCTTCTTCATACCTTCCCACTAATAATGAGCTCTCAAAGTATGATACATCTTTCGATTTCCTGGATGAATGCTATGTCTACTACAATGTGCTTCACGTAATAAATCTTCTTTCATATCTATCAAATTAGGAACCACAAGTCTCTCATTAAAGCGCAAATTACCATCTGAGGCAACACTGAACTTATTTGACTGATTGGTTTGAACCAATTCTTTCAATCTATGAATGTGTGGATCAATTCTCTGCGCTTCTTTAATAGTTGATATTATATGTGGCTCGACTTTGATAGATGAAACTATAAAGTAATCTCCACTTGTTTGATAAGTCCATCCTGATGTTCCCAAATGCTCGTAGACTTTAGAAATATTCAGAGATGTCAGCATAGCGTTTTGAGCTTTCCTGCTAAGTGCATCTGCAACTAGATTCATTCGCCCTGGTTGATACTGAATCTCACAATCAAAGTCTTTAAGCAACTCCATCCATTTACGTTGTCTCATATTCAAGTCGGACTGTGTGAAAAGATATTTAAGGCTCTTGTGATCAGAAAAAATTACAAATTGTTCACCGTACAGATAATGACGCCATATTTTTAACGCAAACACAATGGTAGCCAATTCTAAATCATGAACTTGATATCGAGTCTCATGTGGCTTCAACTGTCGAGATGCATATGCAATAACTCGCCCATTTTGCATTAAAACACATCCCAGTCCATCCAGAGAAGCATCTGTACACACAACAAATCCACCTGAGCCTGAAGGTAAAGCTAACACTGGAGCTGTTGTCAACTTTTCCTTCAAAGTTTGAAAACTTGATTCACATTCTGCAGTCCACACAAAAAGTCGATCTTTTTGCATTAATTGGGTCATAGGCCTTGCAATAACGGAAAATCTTTCAATAAAATGCCTATAATACCCTGCTAATCCTAGAAAACTGCGAATCTCAGAAACATTTGTTGGTGTTGGCCAATTAATAACAGCTTCGACTTTACTGGGATCCACTGAAACTCCCTGAGCGGATATAACATGACCTAGAAATACTACTCTGTCCAACCAAATTCACACTTAGAAAATTTAGCATATAATTGTGCTGCTCTGAGTGTTTGGAGTACTAGTCTCAAATGTTCTCGATGCTCCTTCTTTGTTTTTGAATAAATCAAAATGTCATCGATAAAGAAAATAATGAATTTGTCTAAAAATTCTCGAAAAACATGATTCATCAAATCCATGAAAACTGCTGGAGCATTAGTCAATCCGAAAGGCATGACTAAGAATTCATAATGCCCATAACGTGTCCGAAATGCAGTTTTAGGAACATGTTCCTCTTTAACTCTAAGCTGATGATATCCAGAATGAAGATCGATCTTGGAATACACGGATGTACCCTGCAACTGATCAAACAAATCATCGATACGTGGGAGAGGATATTTATTCTTCACTGTAGCTTTATTCAATTGCCGATAATCAATACACATCCTCATCGTCCCGTCTTTCTTCTTTACAAACAATACTGGAGCTCCCAAGGTGACATACTTGGTCTAATATAACCTTTCCCCAGTAAGTCTCGTAATTGTTCCTTGAGTTCTTTCAACTCCGCTAGAGCCAAACGATACGGTGCTCTAGAAATATGGTTCGTCCCTGACATTAACTCAATGCTGAAATCTATTTCCCTTTGGGGCGGAAAGCCAGGAATTTCATCAGGAAATACATCAGGAAAATCCTTTACCACACGAATATCTGAAACTTTCAACATTTCTTCCTGTGTGACATCAACTGCATAAATCATGAATCCTTCATTCCCTGCCGAATGCTGATAGCAGTCTAAACATTTCCATTGCTGACACTAATGGAATGCATGACTGAGAATCATTACCATAAAAGTTCCACTTATGGCCATAATAAGGTCTAAATCTGACAACTCCATGGAAACAATCAACGGTGGCTCGATAATTCGTCAAAGTATCTATTCCCAAAATACAGTCGAAGTCAGACATAAACAATTTGATTAGATTAGTTATCATAAGTTTATCATCAAATCTAATCACACAGTTCAGAACTATCTCACGAGACATCAAATACACACCAGCAGGGGTAGACACAGACACTGTATCCATCAACAAGGTAGTAGCTATCTCATGCTCATCGATAAATGCAGCAGACAGAAATGAATGAGATGCTCCAGTGTCTATCAATATACGTGCAGGATGATAAAAAATAAAGCATATACCTGCAATGACCCATCCGGGCGTCTCATGAGCCTGGTCCTATGTCAACTCATGCACCCTAGCCTACTGAGGTCTTGGAAAGTACTGCTGAGAAGATCCTCTTGGCTGTTGGTAGTTAAGCTGTAGAGTAGATGGTCTAGGCACAGGGGCTCTCGGAAACTGGCTAAATTGCGAGGGTTGATACTGTTGTCTTCCCCCATTTGGACAAAATCTCGCATAATGTCCCGGTAATCCACATGTATGGCAGTCTCCCTGAACTCCTGTGCATTCGGTAGTAGGATGCCTACCTCCACATCTCCCACAAGAATCTCGAACATAACCACTAGATCTTCCTCCCCTAGAACTACCTGAACTAGATGAACTGCTGTAAGACTTCTTCTTAAAGTGCTTTCCTTTAGCTCTGAATTTCTGCTACTTTGGTGGCTGGTTTGATTGTGGAGGCTGATAAGGAGGTATGCCCACTGGCATCTGAATGCTACTCCCGGACCCTTGGGAAGTAAAAGATGGAACCTGTTGTGATCCTCCCCAAAGCAAACTAGCCTCAATATTCTTTGCTTTCTCTACCGCTTCTGCATAAGTAGTTGGTGCTCCAGTCATAACCAATGTATGTATCGTCCGATTCAGTCCTTGCATGAAACGCGAAAGCTTCGAACGATCACTATTAGAAACATGAGGTACGTAAGCTAGTAGAGCAGAAAATTCAGAGGCTTACTCTCCCACTGACCATATTTCCCTGAACCAACTGATTGAACTCGACTTCCTTAGAAGAATAATAAGATGGAGGCGAGTATTCTTGAATAAAATGAGTACGGAATACCTCCCAAGAAATTATCTGACCAGATTCTCGGATTGCTTCCTCTGTGGCTTCCCACCACAGTTGTGCTCGATCCTTGAGTTGGTAAACAGCTAATTTGAGTCTCAGCTCCGAAGTGTACTTCACCAGATTAAACAAATAGTTCATGCTCTTCAGCCACACTTTTGTCTTTTCGCCACCTTCATTTCCAAAGAATTTGGAGGACGCATATCTTGGAATTTAGAAATCACTAACTCCATTTCTCTCATTCTTTGGGTCAGCTGCTGAACTTCACGATCAACTTCCACATTTCTTGCAACATGCCTTTCTCGACGAATTGGTGGTTCCTGCTCCACCTCTATCTCTATATTCACATTTTGATTTGCCCTTCCTCTAGAGCGGCCACGTCTACCTTCGCCAATACCCTCAGTATTTCCTATGTTTGAGCTTCGAACTCTTGGATAACTTCTTTTCCTTTTCTGCCTCTTCCTCCCTGTACCATCTACAAGACACAAGGATTAATCCACAAGCAGAAAAATAATAGTAAGCACTGAAGGGTTTCAAGGAAAATTAAAACTTACTCCACTAGGTACAAATAAACGAAGCGTCAAACTTACTTCACTACCAGCTCTATCTCAGCTAAGTTAATAATCATAGCATGCAAATCAAATAAAGAGCAAGTAATAAATCAAATACGAAATCTATTTATTTGTGTCTAAACTCGAGTGTCCTAGACTCTAATTCGAGCATATTCCAGTTACGCTCTGATACCAACTGTGAGGGCCCGTGCTCCTGATTAATTTTTAATTATCAAACAACCAGGATTTATTAGCGTAAACAGCAAAAACGTGTAAAAATTTTCCATTTTAAGCCTACAGAAATTTCGGCATGACCTTCCCTTAAATAGGACATACCAAAAAAATTAAAACAACACAACAAAACCTTTATACTCGAAAATAGAGTCCAATAAAACAAACAGAATACCAATCGCACACAGAGCCGACTAGGCTCGATCACACCAAATAGGATCCAACACTCAAAATACAACCATACAAATACACGAGGCATCTACTCGGCAAATGACTCAGTATATAGTATAAATATCTGGGGACTCCAAACTCAAACTGACTCACTGGGCTCCACCAACAGACGCTCCGCCAGCTGCATCAGAACCACCTGTATAACCTGCTATGGAATCACAAAACAAACCACAGCAGCCCCGAGGGACAGGGGTCAAACCCCAGTACGAAGATCAAATAAATTACTGCATAAATAAATGACATATAATAAAATCAATGCAATGCAATGCATGTAGGGTACCAATAATCTCGGATATCAAACTGGATCCAAGGAAACGAAAGCAACAACTATGGCCACATGTGCCAGGGGTGTGACGTGTCAAATACGCCCTCGGCCCTGCACATCTGCGTCAGGGGTGTCAGTCTGAAGAACTGCTTGGCTCTTCCGCTAGTCATCAGAGGTGTGACGCTCAAACGCCCTCGGCTCTGATGTCTAAATAACTCATCCAAGAGTAAACAGAGATCTCGGAAACAACGGAGTCATGGCTCGATATGAATGCGTGTTCAACAATGCATATAAATTCACAAATTATTCCAATATATTTAAAAAATCACATTTAATTTTAAAAATGAGGAATAATCCTAAAATACACCCAAACAGCACAAAGAGCACATAAACACATAGTTTTCATAAAATCACATCAATTTAATTACACGTTGTTATAGACGCTGTAAAGAATCGATCAATCCGTACCTTAACCTTCAAATTAAATTACCACAATAGTTTATAAACTCCTCGGTGCTTCCTGGCTACTAAAGCCTGTGGCAAATAATTAATTACCATCAAATAAATATTCAACTTTTAGCCAAAAACAATTTACTAATTCCAGCTTGGACCTAAGCTCGGTTGTAAGGCCATAACTCAACCAAAACTTAACCAAAACATACTTATCATACATGGCTGGAATCCTGACTCAAAATTCCATATTTAATCAGAAGACATCAAAATGAAATTCAATCATCTTGACATTGAACAACGCCCAAAACCAACAACCATGAGATGCAAGGTCTGTGACAGATTTAGTTTAGACACTTATGAATATAAAATTCATATCTAACTCATCATTGACTCAAATCGATATACGCCAATTGGAAATGAAAGACAACTCAAATATATAAGTTTTCCTAGAAGAAACCATTTCCAGAATCCTAACAGATAAATCCCAGAATTTACTAGAAGGCGCTACTACATGCACACTTCACGGACAGAAGTCTGTACTGAGCAGTTTCGGCAAATGAGCATAACGACCTCAATTCTTAATGGAATTTAACGAATCTTATATCAATACAAAGAAAACGCATAGCTCTACAACTCTTATTTGAATCTCAAGTCCAGAATCCGAGAGCAAAAATGTCATAAACTTGAATTACAGTAGCTACGCTGCATAGCTCCAACACAGAATTCCATTTTGACACATTTTAGTAGAAAAATCATATCAAATCCGTTTTTAATTGAAATTCCATTTTGTCAGTGGCTATAGAAAGCTGACACATAGAGCTATAAGTGCTATTTGAACCACAAGTCAAGATTCTTAGTGCAATCCGCACAAAAACCCGAAAATCAGAAGCCAAAAACCTGCAACTCGAAAAACAGAAACCAACTTCTTCCATGGATAAAATTTTGAAAACCTAGGCTTAGAGATTACCTTCAAAAGCTTCCCTTGAACTGAAATAAAGCTAGAATCAACCTCTTTACACTCTAAAGAACCAAGAAAAATAGAAATCAAGAAGCTGGAAAGGAAACGCAGCAACTTGGAAGAAACATGGTAACAAGAAACAAGCTCCTCTATGATGATTATGGCAAGGAGAGCTGAGGGACTTCCTGGGCTAACTTGGGAGAGCTATGGAGACCCACTTCCTAGCAGCCAGAGGCGACGAGTAGCTACTCACGATGGAGAAGAAAAAAATGGATGGAAGAGAAGAGACAAGAAGAAACGAGAAACTTAAAGGAAGAAATGGATTGGGCTTGGGGCAAATGGGCTTCCTTATAAACAAATATCCATATACACATATACATGTATTTGAATGATTTAGCCTAATTGCTAGAATGTGACCCGGTCCAAATATTTACAACTCCCGTGTGCTATTAAACATCGATATGTATTTTAATATCGTCTATAATTCCGATATTTTCTAATACATATTTTTAACACACAAGTATAATTATTTGGCTTAATTATTTTAATTTAGCACTTTAAAATAATTATTTCTAATTCTTGCCGAATACTGAATAATTAAATTTGGGTTCTCACACTTTTCGCCGACTCTCTTAATGTCGAACAGATGAGAATGCCTCCTGAAGTGACGGTAATGGCTTGATACTGAGAATACGGCCTCGGACGTCATCGAACTCCTTATTCAGTCCGGATAACATCTTTAACACACGCTTGGTCTCAATGATTTTGTTATAGAGATGGGCATCTGCAGGGCATGTCCACTTGTGTTGATCGTAGAGGTCTAGTTTCTGCCAAATTCGAACAAGGATGGTGTAGTAGTGAGTGACTGAGGAATCGCCCTGCCGGAGGTCATGGAGACTGCTCTCTATCTCGAAGAGCTCAGACGTGTTATCGATGTTGGATTATGTTGTTATTGCGTGGTCCCATATCTCTGCAGCAGTATCATACATCAGAAACCCTTCACCGATTTTAGTGGTCATGGAGCTGATTAGCCACGTCTTGACCATGTTGTTATTTGTCTTCCATACTCTATGGCCTGGATCGTCTTCCTCTGGAGCTTGGATCATTCCAATTAGTTAGTCGTCCTTGCGTTTACCACTCACAAACATCAAAACTGATCTGGACCATGCTAAGTAATTTTGGCCATTCAGCATGTGATGTGTGATGAAACTAGTAAAAGAGTCTGTGGCTGAAGAAGTAGAGATAACTGGTAAAGGTGATATGGCCATGACGTTAAGATGGTGCTATGGCTCTAATACCATGTGGAAAAAATGAGTGAGGAATAATCTGACTATCTTCTCATTAACAAACGAAGTAAATATACAACTTAATATCCTTAAAAGTAGGAGTTGTAACAAATCTAATAACAAAATCAGTAACAAGATAATCTTAAAACTAGGAATATAACAGACAGATTACATAACTAATCCATGTATTTATATCCTATAATTATTTCTAAATACATGGCAAGCTTCTAGACATTCCACATATATGAACGTGTTATGATTTCCTACGATTACGCTGCCAATATAGGATGTTTAAGGGATAAAACAAGGGCGGTTAAAGGAGGAAACGAGGGCTAGACAAGGACTAGAAGGGGCTGTGCGTGGCTGATGGTAGAGCCTAGGGTTTTCATGGGGCATGTGCATGCAAGGCTCGGCCGTAAGGAGGGGCTGCACCAGGGCTCGACCAGGCTTGGTCTCGGCCCTGTGCAAGTGATGTTCAAGGGCCAAGAAGAGTCCTAGCCATTCGGCCGTAAGGGGGGGCTGCACCAGGGCTCGACCAGGCTTGGTTTCGGCCCTGTGCAAGCGATGTTCAAGGGCCAAGAAGAGTCCTAGCATGGCTAGGACTCAAGTTGCTGCGCGCAAGGAAGAGTCTGCATGAGCTAAGACTCTTCCTATGCATGCAAGGAGTGAGTGCTGCGTGGGGAAGTCATGGCTCGGTTGGGACTGGCTGTGCTGGTCCAGTATGGTCTAGGGAGGATGGTCTAGAGTCGAGTCAGGGGCTGGTGCGGTGCATGGTGGCTCGACCAAAGCTTGAGGAAAGCGCGCGACTCTTGTTCTCGTGCGCAGGAGCGTTTTGCTTGGGCTAGGGGCTGGTCAGCTGGGTTAGGCTAGGTCAGAGAGGGTCCAGGGGGCTTGAGTGAGGGCCTGGTTCATGATGGTCCAGGGTGGCTAGGTGAAAATCGAGCCGTGGCTCAATATGTTAGGATAGGGTTCGGTCGAGGCTAGGAAAAATAAAGGGGTTGAAACCACGGTCCACGGGGGCCGGCTCATGGTCCACAAGGGTAATTTAGGTATAAAAAGTTTATGTTTAAAATTCGAAAAGAAAATATTAAAGTTTGAATTAATTCGGGAATAAAACGCTTCATGAATTAGTAATTAAAGAATTAAATAGAAATCCTCGAATTTACGTCAAATAAAAATATCTAAAATTTAATTGAAGCTTAAATAATTATTCGGGATGGTCTAGAGTCAATAAAAGTAAGAAAAAGTCAAAAACGAGAAATTTTACATCTTGGGACAAAACTGTCATTTTACACCTGGGTAGTACGAAAAGCTTGGCAGCGTCCTGAAAGATCATAACGCATGATAAATGTTCTAAAATAATCATTTTGATGAAAAATGGAATTTTATGATTTATGGTAAAGTTGTGCAATTTTTACTGTTAAAATGTTATTTTTGGAAAGTCGCGATATTTTATGCTTTAAAAAAGAAAAAAGAAAAGTATTTTGAGGGATATGAATTGATTGTGACAAAATGATAGATGATATGTGAGGGATCCTTTTTAAGAAGGAACGACGAACTTACAATTTATGAAAATGTCGTGAGGGAAAAGGCATCAGAGGGAGCCCGTTTACGGGACAAAGCCCCAGAGGGAGCCTGACAATCGTATTTCCATAGAGGTGCCTAGTGCCCTTCCCCATGCGCTATGGTGAGCTAAGACTGATCAGTCGACCATATGATAAAAGGCTAGTCACTTTTAAGGATCAAACTTCACCCAAAATGATAAAAGATGCAAAGCTTTACGATTTTATGTTTTTACGATATATGATTTATTATGCTTAAAAGTTATTTTAAATAAAAGTTCGTTTTAATGCATGTGCTTGTATATGTATTATTTGTTACTCATGTTTAGAATGCTGAGTCATTAGACTCATTAGGTTTTAATTCTGTAGGTGATGATGATATTGAGGGAGGCGCTGACGCTTGAGTGGATCAAGTACGGCAGTACATTCCCGAGAGATTTATTTTCGTACTAGATTGATCATAGGAAAGTTTAAAGGATTTTGTTAAGGATGTTATTAGAGATTTTATGCTTTATTTTTAAGTTAATTTTGATCATGTTAAATGTAGAAGTTGAATTTTGATCATCGACGATTTTAGAGGTTTTATGCACTTGAGATTCAAATTGTTAAGTTATTTTGATTTATGGAAATGATAAGTTATTTATAAATGGTGATTTTTGAATTAATAGATATAAAAAAATTTAGTAGAATTTCAAAGTTGAAAAGAAAGAGTCGTTTCATATATATATATATATTAATTATTTGTATAATTAGATTAGATGAATGAAAAGAAAAAAAAACTATGTGACCTAGCTAGATATAATATGGATTTTGAGACTTCTGATTTTGGTTCTATACATGATTCAAATTTCTAATAGTCAAATCTACTCTCAAGATTTATTAACAGAAACCAAAACCAAAAATAATATTTTGATTAGCATACGGATTCGGAATTCAGGTTATAATCTGAAACCAAAAGAAATATTAACTGCATGCTCGTTTCTGTTTATTAAGAGAATATATATAGGTTGGGGAAAATAAATTTCAAACTTTAAATGCGTAACGTCTTAAATTCGAAGATTATCATCATTGAACCAAGACGAGTCTTTCCAGCGTGTTTATATCTGAGAGTTCATCACAAAAGAACTTCAAAGTTAAACGTGCTTGACTTGGGATAATTCTGGGATAGGTGACCCCCTGTAAAATTTCCTAAGGTACGTGTGACTGAGGAGATAAACATGCTAGAAAGACTCGTCTTGATACAGTAGGGATATTCGTCAAATATGAGGTGTTACAAAATGTAAATATTCTTAAACAATCTCAATCTCGAACAAAGCAAACGAATACAAATATTTAATTTCGAAATCTTTAACATGTGAAATATATGGTATTAGAAATATTAACAATCATAAAATATATATACGATTTGTAATTTTAGTGAATGTAAGTACTTTAAAACATGATTGATGGGGTCGACTATAATATTAGCCTAGAGACTCTTGAACACAAGCCATGAACAAGACAACTCAATTATTATAATATTTTTGTCTCAGTAACACCTTTTTGCCCACATTTTACATCAAATTTGGTAACATTGGGAACTAAAGTTGTTGTTTCCATGCTTTACGAGAAGTCTCAAAGTTTCTTGTAAGTTTCAGTAATAAAGCCGTAATCAATAGAAACTTGAGATTGCGATGCGCACTCGTCTTCGACTCACATTATTGCAAGTGAATTTTTTTCTTCTTCAACGTTTTTGCCAATTGTAAAAATTTGTTATAAATTGGATTTTTATGTGGTTATTAGTTCCACGAGTATTATTAATTTACTTCAAGATAAAGGTTGATATAGTCCAAAGCCTCGATGGATTTTTTAACGATCGAAAGTTCAAGAAAAGTTCACCTAGATAGCAGGAAGTTATTTAAATACTAGATATTAATTATTTAATTAAGTTTACTGTTTAAGTAAATATTTTTAACCTTATTTCCAATATAGTTGTGATTTCTCATGTGTGGTGGTTTCGATATAGATTCTCGGGGGAAGATACCGGAATATAGTGAAAGATTCAGTTTTAGAATTTTACAAGAAAAATCTTGAGGCAAATCGAACATTTTATTTATTTTTGGAGAGAAATAAAATATTTAATTTTCTTATTCCATGAGTTTTCCTACCTTATGAGTCAGAGAGTGTTTGACAGAGCTTATAGCTCAGAAAACACTTATAAGTTGTTTTAAAGCTTATAAGCTCTCATAATTTATTTTATAAAAAAAGTTGCAAACAACTTATAAGCAATCAAAATAAGTTACTTAACAACTTATAAGCTGTTTTAAAAAAACATAAAATACCCCATTATTTTTCAAAAAGATATTATTTTTATATTTCACTTATCTAAGATATCTTTATTGATTTTCTTAAACCATCATTTTATCATGGGCAACTTATTTAAAAATACCCAACTCCCTTTTCAACTTTATTTTTAATATTCATCCCTTCAAAACTTAGTTTTAACTATCCCATTTTCTAAAAATTCTCATAATACCCTTACACCTTCATTCTTTGGTACGTGACATTGTTATACATATCGAGCATGTTCTTAAAGGCATATAGCCTCAAGACACTACGCAATGTTTCCAGCCTTTATACCAATATTCAAATGATCGTTTTTTTAAAAAGCCCATCATGCTTCCGTATGATAAATTGAACAGTTTACCTTTTTGACCAGAGTGTCACCGGGTTATATCCACCAAGTTTTACAGACTGCTCCTCACAGTCCAACCACACAATCGCAATAGATGGTTTCTGACGCAGACTCCTTCAGCAACACTTAGCACAACCCTATTTTGTTTCCTACCTCAGTGTGTAGAGTAAAGTAATTCAATTTGAGACTTATACATGAGAGGGGCAAAAGCCTTGGTCTTTTTATTCAAAAATTATTTTGAAGAAAATCGAAGAGGTTGAGTGATGTCTTCATCTTCCTAGTTATTTATAGAAGTCCCTTGCGGATTTGATTTTCGGACTTCAACTCTTGCCATAGCTTTTCTTTGTTGCCATCCAGCTATGTTTGGCACTATCTTTTGAGTGGGTTGAGTGGGTGGTTGAATTGTCCCTCCATCTTTTCTTGATTTGTCTTATTTCTAGATCATTAATCTAGAAATAGCTCGTTCTTCTGATCTTATCTCCTGGCATAACCAGTAGATATGTGTTTGTATTATATCAGTTGAGATATCGTTCCATTCTTCTTTTAACAGTTTGTAAAGATCTTTAAGATTCATCAGCTGCTTTCTTAATGCTTTAATCCGTCTTTTAGAAACCTTAAGTTATGTAGAATACATTTTCTTTGGTTCTAAATTTTGGTTTAAATCTTGTGTGATTTTCTTGTTCTCATTTATTCTTTATTTATAGTTGTTTGGGTCCAAGTTTTCTAGGTCTTTTAGTGGGTTTATCACATGCCCACTAGCTTCTGTCGGGGAATCTTTTGACTTTTGTAATCCCCAATGAAAAGAAATGGTATTCACATGTCCACTTATTTTTGTCGAGAAATCTTAAACTTTTGATTTCCCCGAGAAAAACGTGGTTGTGGTCCTTCACCACTTGTTCATGTCTCAGCAAGATGCTTCTTGTCTGACCGAGGTCAGACACTGTAATGCCCGAGATTTTGATTCTGTTAATATGAGATTATTGATTTTGAACTGATATGATGATAGACGGATCACTCCGAGACCAGATTAGGTAAAACATAAGAATTGTGTAAACTTTGGACAGAAAGTCTGGTGCCCGAGCAATAGAAAATGACCGCCCGAGCGCCAGTGTTCAACAAGATGAGATATCAGACAGAGAGTCTGGCGCCCAAGCGGTAGTTTTTGACTGCCCGAGCGCTAGTGCACCACAAACCGAGTAACCGGACAGAGTGTTCGGCGCCCGAGCGGTAATTTATAACTGCCCGAGCGTCGCTTGATATGTATGGAAAATGATCCACGTTTCTGTTACATGCAACTTGATATATATATATATATATATATATATATATATATCATTCCTTCAGAAATGAAACGGAGAAGAGCTTCAGGAAAGATAAGGAAAATCCTTAGGCCTTTACACTTTTTAGATTTGTGATTTGTGAACGATCCGTCCGTTAGATTTTCAATCCGACTTCAATACCGTGTTTGTATCGACGAGAGCTTCAACTGGACGTAAGTTTTACTACGTTTTGTTATGATTTGAAAATATGATATTGAAAGAATCGGATATGATTCATATATGATGTTCTTGATATGTTAGCCATCGTATAATCGAAACCGGATTGAAGAACGGATACCGTATGAAATTGTTATGATTTTCAGAGTTGATTTGACTGAGATTTGATATCAGATTTGTATTGTTATTGATTATGAGTTTTGGGAATTGATATCTATTGATTTGTATTGCTGGGTGTATTGAGATGGTGCAGTTATGCCGTTGAAACAGAATTTGATTGAGTTCTGATTATATCCTGTATTGATTTGAGTGGTGTATTGATATTATACTTCTCGTTATTGTCATTGCCAAATTGAGTAATTGACAGATTCGAATTCAAGACTTCGACAGAACCAAAAACGACAGAAAGAAATGTATAAATCAATGTTGATCTGGGATTGCACAACTCGAGTTTGATTTAACTTGAGTTTCTCAAAATCACATACTGAATGATTATTGCATTGATAGTTACAATTCTTGAGATTGATCTGCTTAGTCTATTGAATTATAGCAAATCATGTACTGAGTCGTGGGCTGATGTGCCTAGTCATTGACTGATGTGCCAAGTCTTCGGCTGATTTGCTAAGACACTGGATGTTTGGTTTATATCGATGTCGCTTAGGAGTTGATTCATTCCTATCGCTGAGATTCGATATTTGTGCCCATGTCCAGGAATCGGGATCCATAGATTAGAGATGAGTCGAGTCTGAAATGACGTGTCCAGAGTTATTTACAGCTTTATATCGATACATGTATTTCTGATTTGATACATGTTATTGATATCTGTTTCATGCTTCTATATCTGTTTATATGATTGCATGTTTACATTGTTTATACTGGGATGTATTTCTCACCGGAGTTATCCGGCTGTTGTCTTGTTTGTTTGTGTGCATGACAATAGGTGGGGCAGGATCAGGAAGAGGATGAGAGATTACAATTAGCGTGGAGATCCGGACTTAGAATAGATTGATTTTCAGTACTTGAGATAGTGACTGAACTTTAGTTGGAGATGAATAAATGTTGTACAAGACTTATACTTTTGTATTGACATGTATATCAGATTGAGTACATTACGTTTCCGCATTTGCATTTTAAAGAAAAAATTTTATGTCCCATGTTACTTAATTGTCATATTGATTCTTAATAATGATTAAGAAGATGAATTAGGTTCGGGTCCCCACAGCAAGTGGTATCAGAGCAGTAGGTTCCTTAGAATGAGATAGGAGCTATTGAGCGGGGTAGAATGAGTTTTCTTTCCTTGCTTTTGCATGCTAGCAATCTATTATTTTTTACTGCTTTATATAATACATGTTTACTTGACTATCTGATTGATTGGTAACGTGTATTATTGAGAATGAATCAGAACCGATTCTTGATCAGCAGCAAGATGATCAGAGTAGGACTGAAATAGGTTTGTTGTATTTGGTTACTAACCATTTTGGTAATCAGATATGCCTCCCCGAAGAGTACCAGAACAGAGTAGTACATCTGCAAATCCGAAGGATGTGACAGCAACCGATGGAAACGTTACTGAAGAGGTTTCAGTTGTTCAAACCGCCAACTCTGAAAGGAACATAGACTTCTGTTGACTGTGAGTGTTGGTTAGATGATATTGAGATGCTGTTTGATTCTTTGGATTACATAGATGAGCGCCGAGTCCGATTGATAGAACACCTGTTGCATGATGTTGCAAAGAACTGGTGGATTACGACAAAGAGAGCATTGGAGCATCGAGGTACGACTATCACTTGGAATGTATTTAAAGCTGAGTTTTATCAGAAATTTTTCCCAATGTCGTACAGGAAAGACAAAGGGGCAGAGTTTGCCAATCTGAGACAGGGTCAGTTGAATATTGAGGAGTATGTGGCCAAGTTCTCTACCTTGTTGAGATTTGCTCCACACGTGGCTGAGAATGACGAAGCCTTTGCCGATCAGTTTATCAATGGATTGAATCCCGAGATCTTTACATTGGTAAACACCGGGCGACCGAATAACTACACCGATGCCCTGAACAGAGCCAAAAGAGCAGAAGCTGGTCTGATGAGACAGAAAGGAGCTTCGTTTGTTCCTCCGGCACCGAGGCCAGAGCAACCCCCTCCCAGATTCGAGGGTGGCAGCAGTAGTGGTGGAAAGAAAGAGTTCTTGAAAGCCCGAGGAAAACAGTTCAAGAAGTCGGGCAGCAGTTCTTCTGGCTCCAGTGGATCCAAACAGAGTTATACCGGAGCTTACTGCAGAACTTGCGGAGGGAGACATCCCACAGAGCAATGCCAAGGAGTGTTTGGTAGTTGTCACATCTGCACACAATCGGGACATTTTGCGAGAGTGTGTCCACAGAGAGGTTCCCAAAGATCCCAGGGAGCCGAATCATTGGGATCAACGGCACAGACTGATATACGATCAGCTGCTGTTCACTCATTCCAGCTAGCACCAGCTCAGTCAGAGCAGAGGCCAGGAGGAAGCCAGACAGTGAGCCAGCCTCCTAGACAACAGGCCAGAGTATTTGCTTTGACAGAGGAGCAGGCTCAGGAAGCACCAGATGACGTTGTTGCAGGTAACTGTTCTTTATGTGGTTACCCTGCTTATGTATTGATTGATACCGGTGCTTCTCATACATTTATTTCTGAGAGATTTGCATTGAGTCATGCATTGCCTGTTGAGTCTTTATCATTTGTAGTGTCTTTTTCTTCTCCTTTGGGGATAGGTTTAATATCAATGAATTCTGTGAAACATTGTATACTACAGTATGACGGGCATGAGATTGAGTTAGACTGCATAGTACTTGGATTGTCTGATTTTGACTGTATTATAGGTATTGATATGCTGACAAAGTATAGAGCTACTGTTGATTGTTTCCACAAGATTGTGAGATTCAGACCGGATATGGCTGATGAGTGGAAATTCTACGGTAAGGGTTCTAGATCTAGAATTCCTTTGATATCCGTATTGTCTATGACTCGATTATTACAGAAAGGAGCGGAGGGATTCCTTGTCTATTCAGTTGATTTACTGAAATCGAGTCCATCATTGGCTGATTTGCCAGTGGTATGCGAGTTTGCTGATGTCTTCCCAGATGAGATTCCGGGTTTGCCTCCGATTCGAGAGATAGACTTCAGTATTGAATTGATGCCAGGTACAGTTTCGATTTCTAGAGCTCCGTACAGAATGGCACCGATTGAGTTGAAAGAGTTGAAAGATCAGTTGGAAGATTTACTGGCCAAGAGTTACAATAGATCGAGTGTTTCTCCTTGGGGTGCTCCAGTATTGTTTGTGAGAAAGAAAGACGGTTCAATGAGACTCTGTATTGACTATCGGCAACTGAACAAGGCTACGATAAAGAATAAATATCCTTTGCCTAGTATCGATGATTTATTTGATCAGTTGCAGGGTTCTTCTGTATATTCCAAGATCGATCTGAGATCTGGATATCATCAGCTGAGGGTCAGAGATTCTGATATCTCGAAGATACCATTCCGAACCAGGTATGGACATTATGAGTTTATTGTCATGCCGTTTGGGTTGACTAATGCTCCAGCTGTATTTATGGGTCTGATGAACCATATATTCCAGAGATATCTAGATGATTTCGTGATTATTTTTATTGATGACATTTTGATTTATTCGAAGAACATGATTGATCATGTCGAGCATTTGAGAATTGTGTTGAGAACTCTGAGGGCTGAGAAAATGTATGCGAAATTGTCAAAATGTGAATTTTGGCTGTGACAGGTTGTATTTCTGGGTCATATTATATCTGGAGATGGGATTTCTGTTGATCCTAGCAAGGTTGAGGCTGTGATCAGTTGGCCGAGACCGACATCTGTGCAAGAGATACGCAGTTTTATGGGTTTAGCAGGTTATTACCGTCGATTTATTAAAGATTTATCGAGTATTGCTAAGCCTATTACTTAGTTGACTCAGAAGAATGCTCCATTTATATGGTCTGAAGACTGTGAGTCCAGTTTTCTGGAGTTGAAGAAAAGATTGACCAGTGCTCCGATCTTGACTATTCCATTAGGTACTGGTGACTTTGTTGTTTATTGTGACGCTTCTCACAGAGGGTTGGGATGTGTTTTGATGCAGCGAGGACATGTTATCGCTTATGCTTCGAGACAGTTGAAGCCACATGAATCTCGTTACCCAATTCATGATCTTGAATTGGCGGCCATTGTATTTTCACTGAAGATGGCGACATTATCTATACGGTGAGAAGTTTGAAATCTATTCTGATCATAAAAGCTTGAAATATCTCTTTTCACAGTCAGAGTTGAATATGAGACATCGAAGATGGCTTGATTTGCTTAAAGACTTCGATTGTGAAATCAAGTACTATCCGGGGAAATCCAATGCAGCAGCTGATGCACTGAGTCGAAAGGTATGTTCTTTATCCCTATCGACGATTGGTGTTTCAAATTTGATAGAAGATTGCTGTCTTTCTGGATTAGTATTTGAGACAGATTGTAGACTGCTGAGATTATATGCTGTTCAAGTCGAACCAGAGCTGATTTTGAGAATTAAAGCGGCTCAGAAAGTTGATCAGAATGTGCAGAACTCGATATTGATGGTCAGAGCAAGGCATCGATCTGAGTATCAGGTTCGTGACAATGTTTTATATGTGAATAATCGTCTTGTTGTTCCAAATGTTTCCGAATTGAAACGACAGATTTTGTCAGAAGCGCATAGCAGTCGATTCAGTATTCATCCTGGTGGCAGAAAGATGTACAATGATTTGAAAAGACAGTTTTGGTGGAAACAGATGAAAGATGTACAATGATTCTCGAGAAGATAGGAGATCGTGCCTATCGACTCGCATTACCGCCTTCTTTATCTGGAATACATGATGTCTTTCATGCATCATTATTGAGGAAATATCTCTCTGAGGCTTCACATATTATTCACCCAGATGAGGCCGAACTGGATGAAACTCTGAGTTACTTCGAGAAGCCGATACAGATCCTCGATCGTAAAGAAAAAGCAACTCAGAACGAAGACTATTCCACTTGTGAAGATTCAATGGAGTCGCCATGGCATTGAAGAAACTACCTGGGAGACGGAGTCAGACATGAGACAGAGATTCCAGAAGTTATTTCACTGATGTGAGTTTTCTGTTTAGCTTCTGTTATACATTTCCTTCCGATATGATTTGATTGCCTGTGATTTCGGGGACGAAATCAGATCTTAGGGAGGGAGAAATGTAATGCCCGAGATTTTGATTCTGTTAATCTGAGATTATTGATTTTGAACTGATATGATGATAGACGGATCACTCCGAGATCAGATTGCGTAAAACATAAGAATTGTGTAAACTTTGGACAGAAATTCTGGCGCCCGAGCGGTAGAAAATGACCGCCCGAGCGCCAGTGTTCAACAAGATGAGATATCAGACAGAGAGTCTGGTGCCCGAGCGGTAGTTTTTGACCGCCCGAGCGCCAGTGCACCACAAGCCGAGTAACCGGACAGAGTGTTCGGCGCCCGAGCGGTAATTTATAACCGCCCGAGCGCCACTTGATATGTATGTAAAATGAGCCACGTTTCTGTTACATGCAACTTGATATATATATATATATATATATATATATATATATATATCATTCTTTCAGAAATGAAACGGAGAAGAGCTTCATGAAAGTTAAGGAAAATCCTTAGGCCTTTACACTTTTTAGATTTGTGATTTGTGAGCGATCCGTCCGTCAGATTTTCAATCCGACTTCAGTACCATGTTTGTATCGACGAGAGCTTCAACTGGACGTAAGTTTTACTACGTTTTGTTATGATTTGAAAATATGATATTAAAGGAATCGGATATAATTCATATATGGTGTTCTCGATATGTTAGTGTAACGCCCAAGATTTTAGTGTAATACGTTGGAGTTACTATGTATTATGAATAAAGGAATGGAAGAACAGACACGGAGAAGCGACGTTGCAATTTGAGTTAGTTGCAAAGTATAGTGTTGGAGTAGAAAGACCAGCGCACCCGCAGTAAAAGAGCCAGCGCACCCGCGGTGGTTCTTTTGAAATTTTGGAGGTGGTACAGTAGAGTCAGTGCACCCGTGCCATAAAAGTGACCACACCCGCGGTGTTGGTACAGTAGAGTCACCGCACCTGCGGTCAAAAATGCACCGCACCCGCGGTCGTGCCTTCTGAAATTATGGAAGTGATCCAGTACGCTCAGCGCACCCGCGGTGCAGAGTGACCGCACCCGCGGTGTGACGTGCAGAATAAAGAATGAAACATGTGTCTTCACCATGCAAGATATATATATGAATTGTCTTCATCTCCTTCATTTCAGCAGCCAAGGACCGAGAGCAAATTCAGAAATTCCTCCAAACTTCATTCCAACTTAGACATTTGATTGTGAAGAATCTAACCGTCCGATTATCGATCCGAGTTGAGATTCTTGCTCCTCTTGTTACAAGCTACAAAAGGATGTAAGTATTATTGCCTTTCAGCAGGTTTTGAAGTTGAAATGTTGGAGAAATCAGATTTTGATTTCTATTATATGTTCTTATGATTATTGTGAACCTATATTCGTAACCGGATCAAAGAACGGATATGATATGCGAATTTTGTTCAAATTCCAGCATGTCTTGAGTTGAGTTTTATGGATTTTGAGATTATGGAACATATTTGTGATGATTATGAGTTATGACATTATCCCTGTGACGTTGAGATTGACGGGGCTATCAAGACTGTATTGTTATGCCGTCGAAACATCAGTAGATTGATTGTGATCAGATTCAGTATTGATTGAGATTGTATCATGATATCGTTGATATGGATAAGATTTTGTTTGATTTGAGTATTGATCAGAACAGGTTTTGAATTGAGTTGCATATTGATATTGTGCCTATGCGATATTGTCATTTCAGATTGATATGGACAAATTTGACTTTGAGACTTCGACTTCGTCAGACCGAGAAGAGAAAGGTATAAATTGATGTTGATGCGGGATTGCACAACTCGAGTTAGATTTGACTGGAGTTTCCCAAAATCACATACTTCATCTTATTGCACTGATATTTGCAATTGATGTGATTGATATCTTTGATCTGATTGATATCTTGATTTATTGAGTTATGTCTTGAGTTATAAGAGGATACGCCTAGTCGTAGACTATTGATCTCGTGACAGAGGTACCAAATAGTGATGGAATCGTCACTGGGCCATTGCACATTGTCATAGAGGTTGGCAGGATATGCCAGGACTGATACTCCTAGATGATTGGTCGATAGGCTAGGGCGGATGTGCCTAGTCTGTGACGGATAGGTCAAGACACCGAACGTTTGGTTATATCGAAGTGGATAGAATTGGAGTTTCTTCTATTACTGAAGTTCGATATGGAAAGAGCCAAAGTCCGCGAATAAGAACGTGCCACCACCCCGATCGGGAGTGTAGGTGGGTGTATATTCTTATTCAGATCAGGATCCCTAGATTAGGATGAGTCGAGTCAGAGTCTAAGAATCACAGAATGTGATTCGGAGTTTATATTGATTCATGTTCTGATTTTGATACATGTTATGAATATCTGTTTCATGCTGTTATATCTGTTTATATGAAATGCATGTATGCATGATTTATACTGGGAATGTAATTCTTACCGGAGTTATCCGGCTGTTGTCTTGTTTGTATGTGTGCATGACAACAGGTGGGACAGGATCAGGATTAGGAAGAGGATGAGAGATGTTAGTTAGCGTGGAGATCCAGGCCCAGAAGTAGAAAAGGATTCAGCACTTGCTGTATAGATGTTGAACCTAGTTGAGATAGAAACTTGGAGTACATGATTTGTACTTTTATACTGACCTGTATATTAAATAAATTACATTACGTTTCCGCATTAATATTTTAAAAAGTAAAAAAGAATTTAGTCCCACTTTTCTTAATTGTTATATTTGATATTAATAATGATTAAGACATGAATTAGCGTCCGGGTCCCCACAGCAGGTGGTATCACAGCGATAGATCCTTTAAACTGAGATAGGAACTAGTGAGCGGGGTAGATTGAGTTTTCTTTTATGATTTTACTATGCTAGCATGAGCTTATGATTTACTGCTTTGAAATGCATGTTTACTTGATTATCTGATTTATTATAAACATGTGTTATTGAGAATGAATCAGAATCGATTCTTGATCAGCAGTAAGATGATCAGCGGAGGACTGAAACTGGTTTGTTGTATTTGGTTACTAATTCTTTTGGTAATCATATATACCTCCTCGAAGAATTCCAGAATCAGGTGGTACTTCGGTTTATCAGATAGATGTGTCAGAAACTCCGATGGAAATAATGTTGAAGAGATTCCAGTCATTTCAACCGCCGAGTCTGAAGGGTACTGAGACATCTGATAATTGTGAGAGTTGGCTGAATGATATTGAAGTGCTGTTTGACTCACTTGATTACTCAGATGAACGCCGAGTTAGATTGATTGGGCATCAGTTTTATGAAGTCGCAAAGAGTTGGTGGATCGCAACCAAAGAATCCTTGGAACAGCATGGTACCATAATTACGTGGAAAATCTTTAAAGTTGAGTTTCATAAAAGATTTCTTCCAGTATCGTACCGACAAGATAAGAGTACAGAGTTTGCCAACTTGACACAGGGCCAGATGAATATTGAAGAATATGTGGCAAAATTTTCTACTTTATTACGTTTTGCTCCTAATGTGGCTGGGAATGATAAAGCTGTAGTTGATCAGTTCATCAGCGGACTAAATCCTGAAATATCTACATTGGTGAATGTGGAACGACCCCTTTATTTTGCTGACACCTTGAACATGGAAAAGAAAGCTGAGGCCAGTTTGATTCAACAACGAGGAATGTCGTATGTTGTTCACCCACAGAAACAACAACCTCCAGCTCAATTCTTGAAAGCACAGTCTCGATTTGATATTGGTAGTAGTAGTAAGGGAAAGAAGATTTCCTGAAAGCTCGCAATAAACAGTTTAAGAAGCTAGGGAGTGGTTCATCTAGCTCCAGCAGTTCTAGCCCGGGTTATACAGGAGAGTACTGCAGAACTTGTGGAGGAAGACATTCCACAGAGCAATGCCGAGGTGTGGTTGGTAGTTGCAACGTCTGTCATCAGCCAGGACATTTTGCTAGAGTATGTCCACTGAGAGCTTCCCGACGATCTCAGGGAGCAGAACCATCTGGACCAGTGGCACCGCCTGATAGACAATCACCGGTTGTTCACTCTTCTCAACCACCGACGACTTCTCAATCACAACCAAGGCCAGGACATACTTGACGAGGTAGTGGCAGGTACTTATTTATTGTATGGTTATTTTGCATATGTATTGATGATACTAATGCATTCCATACGATTATTTTTGAATGAATTGCATTGATCTATGCTTTGAATATGGAGTTATTATATGCTGTAGTATCGATCTCTTTTATGTTTGGGAGAGGTTTTGTATTAGTGATATCTATTAGACATGGTATGCTACAGTATGACAGATATGAGATTGAGTTAGATGATATGGTACTTGAGTTATCTGAATGGGATTACATTACTGGGACTGATATGTGGACCAAGTACAGAATTACCGTTGATTATTTCCAACAGATTGTGGAATTCAAACCGGATATGGCTGATAAATGGAAATTTTACGGTAAGAATTTTAGATTAGGATTCCTTGGATAGGGGTGATATTGAGGACTCGATTGTTATAGAAAGGAGCGGAGAGATTCCTTGTTTATTCAGTTTATTACTGAAATCTAGTCTATCATTGGCTGATTTGTTAGTGATATGAGAGTTACTGATGATTTTCCCCAGATGAGATTCCGAGTTTGATTTCAGTCAGGGGGATTGATTTCAGCCTTGACTTGATACCAGGTACAGTTTTATTTTAAACACTGTACTGAATTATACCAATTGAATTGAGGGATTGAAAGATCAGATAGCAGATTTATTAACTGAGAGTTACATCTGATTGAGTATTTCTCTTTAGGAATGTATCAGCTATGTTGTGAGTTGATAAATTCTGTGTATATATTATTTTGATGATTCTCTTATTAGTTGATCTATGATATTCTGGGATATTCGAAGATTATGACTGATTTTGTTGAATATCTGAGTGTTGTATTGAATATTCTGGAAACTGGAAAGTTGGATACAGAAACTGTTGAAATGTGCATCTTGATTGCGACAGATTGTAATCAGGATTGTTATATCTGAAGATGATATATCTGTTGATTCTAATACAGTGAAGCCGTGATTAGTTGACTGAGGTCGACATCAGTGTCAGAAATTTGTAGTTGCATGAGTTAACAGGCTACTGTATCTGATTGTTATTCTGAATTGCTTGAGAATGATTATTTTCTGCAGCAGTATTTGATACTGATTGTATACAGTTGAGACTCGATACCGTACAAGCCGAATCAGAGCTGATGTTGAGAGTTTAACAATCCTGAAAATTAATCAGAATGGGCAGAACTTGATTATCGATAGTCAGAACAGGGTATCCATCAGAATATCAGGTAAGTGATACTGCATTGTATGTGAATAACCGATGGGTTGTGCCAGATATTTCGGATTTGAAATGAATAATGTTGTCAGAAATGCACAATAGTTGATTTCGTATTCGTCCTGATAGCAGAAAGATATATGATAATTTGAAAAGACAGCTTTGATAGAAACAGATGAGATTAGATGTGGCAGAGTTGTACTGAAGTGTCTGAATTGCCGATAGATAAAGACAGAAAGAAAGAAACAAGGAAATTGGTTATATAGCTTATCGATTCATGAAGGGAAATAGAATTACATTTCCCGGGATATCGTGATGAAGCTACCGCATTCCTCTTGGAATTGAACATTGATTGAGTTAGGAGTGACAGACTGACCTAGTCTGCGAGTGCTAACTCGTACATGAAGACGTACATATATGAGTATATTACTGAGATTTCTGTCAGAAAAGTGATTAAATTACACAGAGTGTCGAGAGTTGATTATATCAGACCGTGATTTTGGTTGACTTTGCACGTTTGGCAGAGATATATGTCAGAGAAGTGGTCAGATTGCATGGTGTGCCGAAATCTATCGTATCAGATCGTGATCCCCGATTTACTTCACATTTCTGGCACAGTTTACAGCAGGCTTTAGGTACGACATTGCACCTGAGTACTGCATATCATCCTCAGACCGATAGACAGTCAGAGCGGACTATCCAGACACTGGAGGATATGCTGAGAGCTGTAGTGCTAGATTTTGGCACTAGTTGGCAAGATTCACTACCTCTTTGTGAATTCTCGTACAACAACAGCTATCAGACGAGCATCGAGATGGCACCGTTTGAAGCATTATATGGCAAGAAGTGCAGATCTCCTCTGTATTGGGATGATATATCTGAAGTACCAGAACTTGGACCTGATATGATCCAAGAAATGTCTGAGAAAGTAAAATTAATCCAGAAAAGAATGAAGACAACGCAGGATAGGCAAGCCAAGTACGCAAATGTACGTCGTCGACCGTTAGTAATTGAATAGGAAGACAGAGTATTTTTGAATATTTCTCCATTCAGAGGTATTGTCAGATTTGGCAAACGTGGGAAATTGTCTCCTAGATACATCGTTCCGTACGAGATTCTTGAGAAGATTGGTGATCGTGCATATCGACTTGCTCTTCATCCTTCTCTATCTGGGATACATGATGTCTTTCATGTATCAATGCTGCGTAGATATATGCCTGATGTTTCTCATGTCATTCAGCTTGATGAAGCCGAGCTTGACGACACTTTGAGTTATATTGAACAGCCAATTCAGATTCTTGATTGGAAAGAAAAACAGCTCAGAACGAAGACTATTCCGCTAGTAAAAGTCCAATGGAGTCGTCATGGCACTGAAGAAGCGACTTGGGAAACGGAATTAGAGATGAAACAGAGATATCCAGAATTATTTCCATGACGTGAGTATTTATTCAGCTTTTGATTATATTGCTTCTTTTACATGCTTTGATTGATTGCATGCGAGTTCGAGGACGAACTCATATCTAAGAGGGGGAGAAATGTAACGCCCAATATTTTAGCGTAATACGTTGGAGTTACTATGTATTATAATTAAGGGAATGGAAGAACAGAAAAGGAGAAGCGACGTTGCAATTTGAGTTAGTTGCAAAGTATAGTGTTGGAGTAGAAAGACAAGCGCACCCGCGGTAAAAGAGCCAGCGCACCCACGGTGGTTCTTTTGAAATTTTGGAGGTGGTACAGTAGAGTCAGTGCACCCGCGCCATAAAAGTGACCGCACCCGCGGTGTTGGTACAGTAGAGTCACCGCACATGCGGTCAAAAATGCACCGCACCCGCGGTCGTGCCTTCTGAAATTATGGAAGTGATCCAGTACGCTCAGCGTACCCACGGTGCAGAGTGACCGCACCCGCGGTGTGACGTGCAGAATAAAGAATGAAACATGTGTCTTCACCATGCAAGATATATATATGAATTGTCTTCATCTCCTTCATTTCAGCAGCCAAGGACCGAGAGCAAATTCAGAAATTCCTCCAAACTTCATTCCAACTTAGACATTTGATTATGAAGAATATAACCGTCCGATTATCAATCCGAGTTGAGATTCTTGCTCCTCTTGTTACAAGCTACAAAAGGATGCAAGTATTACTGCCTTTCAGCAGGTTTTGAAGTTGAAATGTTGGAGAAATCAGATTTTGATTTCTATTATATGTTCTTATGATTATTGTGAACCTATATTCGTAACCGGATCAAAGAACGGATATGATATGCGAATTTTGTTCAAATTCCAGCATGTCTTGAGTTGAGTTATATGGATTTTGAGATTATGGAACATATTTGTGATGATTATGAGTTATGACATTATCCTTGTGACGTTGAGATTGACGGGTCTATCAAGACTGTATTGTTATGCCGTCGAAACATCAGTAGATTGATTGTGATCAGATTCAGTATTGATTGAGATTGTATCATGATATCGTTGATATGGATAAGATTTTGTTTGATTTGAGTATTGATCAGAACATGTTTTGAATTGAGTTGCATATTGATATTGTGCCTATGCGATATTGTCATTTCAGATTGATATGGACAGATTTGACTTTGAGACTTCGACTTCGTCAGACCGAGAAGAGAAAGGTATAAATTGATGTTGATGCGGGATTTCACAACTCGAGTTAGATTTGACTGGAGTTTCCCAAAATCACATACTTCATTTTATTGCACTGATATTTGCAATTGATGTGATTGATATCTTTGATTTGATTGATATCTTGATTTATTGAGTTATGTCTTGAGTTATAGGAGGATACGCCTAGTCGTAGACTATTGATCTCGTGACAGAGGTACCAAATAGTGATGGAATCGTCACTGGGCCATTGCACATTGTCACAGAGGTTTGGCAGGATATGCCAGGACTGATACTCCTAGATGATTGGTCGATAGGCCAGGGCGGATGTGCCTAGTCTGTGACGGATAGGTCAAGACACCGGACGTTTGGTTATATCGAAGTGGATAGAATTGGAGTTTCCTCTATTACTGATGTTCGATATGGAAAGAGCCAAAGTCCGCGAATAAGAACGTGTCACCACCCCGATCGGGAGTGTAGGTGGGTGTATGTTCTTATTCAGATCGGGATCCCTAGATTAGAATGAGTCGAGTCAGAGTCTAAGAATCACAGAATGTGATTCGGAGTTTATATTGATTCATGTTCTGATTTTGATACATGTTATGAATATCTGTTTCGTGCTGTTATATCTGTTTATATGAAATGCATGTATGCATGATTTATACTGGGAATGTAATTCTCACCAGAGTTATCCGGCTGTTGTCTTGTTTGTATGTCTGCATGACAACAGGTAGGACAGGATCAGGATCAGGAAGAGGATGAGAGATGTTAGTTAGCGTGGAGATCCGGGCCCAGAGGTAGAATAGGATTCAGCACTTGCTGTATAGATGTTGAACCTAGTTGAGATAGAAACTTGGAGTACATGATTTGTACTTTTATACTGACCTGTATATTAAATAAATTACATTACGTTTCCGCATTAATATTTTAAAAAAAAAAAATTTAGTCCCACTTTTCTTAATTGCTATATTTGATATTAATAATGATTAAGACATGAATTAGCGTCAGGGTCCCCACAGATAGACATCGTATAACAGAAATCGGATTGAAGAACGGATACCGTATGAAATTGTTATGATTTTCAGAGTTGATTTGACTGAGATTTGATATCAGATTTGTATTGTTATTGATTATGAGTTTTGGGAATTGATATCTATTTATTTGTATTGCTGGGTGTATTGAGATGGTGCAGTTATGCCGTTGAAACAGAATTTGATTGAGTTCTGATTATATCCAGTATTGATTTGAGTGGTGTATTGATATTATACTCCTCGTTATTGTCATTGCCAGATTGAGTAATTGACAGTTTCGAATTCAAGACTTCGACAGAACCAGAAACCACAGAAAGAAAGGTATAAATCAATGTTGATCTGGGATTGCACAACTCGAGTTTGATTTAACTTGAGTTTCCCAAAATCACATACTGAATGATTATTGCATTGATAGTTACAATTCTTGAGATTGATCTGCTTAGTCTATTGAATTATAGCAAATCATGTACTGAGTCGTGGGCTGATGTACCAAGTCTTCGGCTGATTCGCCAAGACACTGAATGTTTGGTTTATATCGATGTCGCTTAGGAGTTGATTCATTCCTATCGTTGAGATTCGATATATGTGCCCATGTCTAGGAACCAGGATCCCTAGATTAGAGAAGAGTCGAATCTGAAATGACGTGTCCAGAGTTATTTACAACTTTATATCGATACATGTCTTTCTGATTTTATACATGTTATTGATATCTGTTTCATGCTTCTATATCTATTTATATGATTGCATGTTTACATTGTTTATACTGGGATATATTTCTCACCGGAGTTATCCGGCTGTTGTCTTGTTTGTATGTGTGCATTACAAAAGGTGGGGCAGGATCAGGATCAGGAAGAGGATGAGAGATTACAATTAGCGTGGAGATCCGGACTTAGAATAGATTGATTTTCAGTACTTGAGATAGTGACTGAACTTTAGTTTGAGATGAATAAATATTGTACAAGACTTGTACTTTTGTATTGACATGTATATCAGATTTAGTACATTACGTTTCCGCATTTGTATTTTAAAGAAAAAAGTTTTATGTCCCATGTTACTTAATTGTCATATTGATTCTTAATAATGATTAAGAAGACTAATTAGGTTCGGGTCCCCACATAAACCCTTGCCAAATTCGGGTTCCTTCTGATTAGGGCACTATAGGCAGATATTCTCCGACCATCTTCCCACATAAGCCATATTACAGAATTTCCGACTAGTTTCTTTATTCCCCGAAAGCTTTCTATTCCATAGAAGATTTATTTTCTTTTCGAATAAATCTTCGGCAAAACTTATTGTTTTTCATGTCATGGTATTTAACAGGAATGATTCATTTAAAGAATTATAATAAAACTTAAATGGAAACTTGACTTTGTCTATCTCAGTGAGACAAACCCATAAACCCCATGCTCTTCTGTTAGAAATGTCGTCTTCAGTTATTGAAGCAACAAAAATATTCATATCTGGCCTCCTTAACTTGATGAAATGATAGGCTTCGTGTGAGCCTTTCCCTGCTGGTTATGGGGCTGTACTGAAAAAGTATAGCTCCAGGATGTCTCATCTAGACAAATAGTCATTATTTGCCCAGGTTTCATGAACAGCTTCCTGGATCCATTTGGGTAGTCCTGAAATTTCTGAGAAGCTGGGTGATGTGATATAAAATGAGGCCAGAGCCCCGAATTCATACCATGCTTTGACCTCATTTGGATATGGATTTGGTTTTAACCATATCCTGAGATATTTTTCGGAAACATCAACCCTGATTGTAGCGGGGTTAATGCCTACTCTTGTTTTTAATTTCTACCACAATTGTGGATATACCTGTATTGGAGAAATTGTAACTTCATTAGTACTAACCTTAGATTTACCCTTGTCAGTATTAGGTCTAAGGTTGATCTTTCCCTCTTCAATCCCCAAGGTGAAGGGTTGACTTGAAGACTCGAGATAAGGATACGAAGTCTCAATTTTTGTTTCAACCGAATCATCTAGAGATGATCCCGACTTAACACTTGTGCTAGGGGTATTTGAATCATCTGCTCCAGGTATATAGTCCTGTACTCGAAAACTCTCTATTTGGGAAACCAGTGGCTTCTCAATGCCTTGCAGGATATGCCTTTGTATTGCAGACCATAACTGAGTATAAGCCTGTAAATATCCTGTAATTCGATCGGAGACAATTCTTTTATATTGTAGTCTTCCTGCAACTTCTACATTTAAGGCCAACTTGTTGAACTCGGTTTGAAGCATTTCCAGTTGTTTCCTCAAATGCCTCGTCATTTTCATGTTGGCATTGATATCACCGTTGTCCATCTTTTGTTAAAAAATCTGCAAGAATATTTTCATGAGATTTTATAATCACAATATCAAAAATATAATTTTAACATAGAGCTTGTCATCTTAATAATCTAGCTTTCTCCGGTTTAGATTCTATTCTATTCCTTAAGAAAGCTTTCACCTGTGTGTTATCAACCTTTAAAGTAAATTTCTTTGCAAGTAAAAACAATGGCCATTTTTCAAAAGTTCTTTTTACTGTATAGAATTCTTTTTCGTTGATATGCCATCTTATGACTTCTGCATCCGAGAAAAGTCCACAACAATATCTGCATGGCTGATCTCACTCTGGTGTGAGATTGGTTAACACTGCCGCCCACCAATGATCAGTAGCATCTGTATATAATACCATATCATCTTCATCCCGAGGAATAGCCATTTTCGGAAGATTTTTACAAATCTCCTTTAGTTGACTAAGTCCTTGTGTTTGTTCTTTCGTCCATATAAATTTTGCATCTTTTTTCAGCAATGGACTGAACAGTTTCCTATGTTTTGCTAGCTTTTTAATAAACATCCCAGCAAAATTAACAACTCCTAGAAAACTCCGAAGTTGTTTCTTTTCTTTTAACTCGTTTGGAAAATTTTGCTTTTTTTCTATTATATGATCCTGCAAAATTATTCCTGACTCATCGATTTCTATTCCGAGGAATTCTATATTTCTTGTGGCAATGACTGCTTTCTTTTTTGATAGAACCAGTCCTTCTTTTTTGCAAAAATTAGAAAAGATTTCTAAATGCTTGATATGTTCCTCTAGATTTTTAGATGCAATTAAAACATCATCAATATAGACAAACATAAGTTTGAAATAATCTTTACATCAGACCATCGGAACGACACCCAAAAGAATTATTCTACTATAAAAAAGGAAATTTTGGGCATTGTTTTAGGGCTTTTTTTAAAAATATTATAAATTAAAAAATCATTATAAATATGTTTTAAAATGAAAAGATTTACAAAACTAGTACAATGCGCACTTCACTGCACCGGATTAAGACATATTTTAAAAAAATAAAAAAAATAAAAAAAAGAAAAGGGAGTGGGGCACGGATTCAAAGAATCCGTGACAGACTGTCACGGATTCTTTGAATCCGTGTCCACTCTGTGTTTTTCCCACTTTAAATACAAATGCTCCTCTCCTTCAAATCGTACCCTTTCCTCCTTTCATTTAATCCGAAAATATTTCTTCTTGGTAATCATTCTCGCATTCATCCGATTCATATGCGCAAAATCCATCTTTTCTAATTCGATCTTGTATTAATATTATTTGTTGATTTTATCATCCTTTTCATTTGAAGATATATAAAGAGGTAATGTTTAATTTCGTTGATAATATTATAATTATATATTAAGAATTAATATTTTGTTTTGTGTAATTTTTTTGATAATACTTGTCATTTATTTAAGATATTAGCACCGTTCGTTGATATTGTTACAAGTTCCGTATAATTACGTCGGAGAAGGTAATTTAATTAATTTTTTTAATATTTTGTTTGTATTATTTATATTATATTAATGTAATTATAATTTTGTTCATTAACATTACATGATTAAGTATAATTTAGTTAAATATTATATTTTTAATATTAATCGCGATATTAAAAAATAGTTGGAATATTAAAAAATAATAAATATGATATTGTGATTTTTGAAATATTTCAAGGTTAATATTTTTAATATAAGAATGAGTTAATATTATTGTACTTAATACTAATGAAATTATAAAGTATTTTGTTATGTTTTTTTAAAAAATTTATATATGAAATAGTGTTTAGTTACTCTATAACTTTGGGCACTTTAATATAATTTATGTAATATTATAAAAATGTTTATGTTAATGCAAAGTAATATAAGAAATTGATAATTCTAATTAAAATATTTTTATCCAACTATATATTTTGAAATAACTTACTTAAAAGTTTAATATAAGTAAATTATATTAATTTTTATTGTCAAATTAATTTGTGTGGTTATATACAAAAAAATTTTGAAAATTATGTAATAAAATTGCACCGAGTATTTGGTGAATTCATCAGTCCTTCAGCTCAAGTTTTCGGCATTCTTCTTGCGCAGCTCTTTATTTTTCTTCACTCCGTGGTATTTTTTGTTAGTTATAAAGAATCCGTGATTCTCTTCCCTTTATAATTTGTAATATTCAAGCTTGGTGAACGGTACGGTTTAAGATTTCTTATGTTTATGGACTATTTGGTTAATTTTACGTATAGTTTAGATGTTAAGAATTTGGATTTATGATTTATGGTATTGTTGATTATAGATGGTGTGTAGTCATAGTGTAGCGTCGTTGTGATTTAATTCATTATCATTTGTATGTTGAGCCAATTGGTATGAGGCCAATTGTAGTTGTTAGATAAGACATAGTGGTGCAACTTTCTTGTTGATAGTGTTGCCTAATTATGAGGAGAAGCGACGTTGCGATTCGATTTAGTTGCAAAGAGTATATTGTTGGCTACAAGGAGAGTGCACCCGTGGTGATTGGACAGAAGAGTCAGTGCACCCGCACTGGAAAAGAGACCGCACCTGCGGTGTTTGGGCAGAACCTTCAGCGCACCCGCGGTCTGTTGAGCAGCGCACCCGCGGTCGTCGCCTTTGGATTTTCGGAAGTAGTACAGATTGCTTAGCGCACCCGCGGTATGAACTGTAGCGCACACGCGATCGTGAACAGTAAAGTCATGTTTTCGAGATTTAAGTGATTAAATACAAGAGTTTGCCTCATTTTCACTCATTTCCACCCATTCTTCTCGGTTATTCATCTCAAGGGAGACCTAGGATTCTCAATTTCTTTCTTTCCTTCCTTTGATTCAAGCTTCTTGTTGGGTATTTGAAGTGAGAACAAGATCATTGTGGGTTCAAGGAGCTAAGGTAAGCTTGTGGTTTAGTTATTCTTGGATTATGGTGTTGGAGAAATTATGGGATTCATTATTGTGTTGGTTTTATGGGTTTTATGGTATGGTTGTTTGATTATTGGGTTGTTGATGGTGCAATACATGGTTTATTGTTGTAGGTTTTGTACCAAGAGATTAGATTCAAGCTTTCTAGTGGTTGCAAGTGGAATTCATTCCTTGTGCTCACATGAAGTATATGTATTGTATTTCAATGGTTTTAACACGCTATTCCCTTCCATTTGATTCATCTTATGTATAGAACATACTTTGTTGTATATGAGAGGCATTTTTATGTCTCAATTATGTAAAAAGGAATGCAAAGGAAAGAGTATGCAAAGTGTTTGTTTTAATGTCCAAGAGAGAGTTCAAATTGATTTATTGGATTGATATAGAGATATTCAGATATTGCATGCAATTAGTTGATCAACGACCATAGGCTTACATCCCAACAGAGTAATCGATTTATATCGATGGGATATAGGTACAGAGACAGAGATACTATTGAAATATCAATCTATCAGAGAAAGGAGTAATACCATCGTTATGTTAATGTTCTACTATATTATTCATGTTTAAAGAGTTAAATGATATTTAATGATTTCAAAGCCATGTTTTACAGAGTATGATATGTATACATTGTTATGTAAGAGTTTCACTTGCTGAGTTTTATACTCATTTCAGTTATTTCATGTGATGCAGATAAGAGTGATGGGCCAGGACGTTGATTGGAGCTGAGGTCATATGCATAGAAGATGGAAGGAAGAAGGCTATTTTGTTAGCATTGTTGGACATGATCAAAATGATATTTTGTATTTTGATGCAACACTTATTTGATCATGTTTATACTTTTGATTGTTTATATTGAAAATGTGTTTATGTCAAGAAATTTTAAATCCTTCCTCCCTTCAAATAAATTTTAGAAAAATTCCGCTGTTATTTTAGAAATCGGTCAGAGGTGTTACATTTAGTGGTATCAGAGCAACGTTCTTCGGACCAATGCATATGATTTTGTCTACTTTCAACAGTCCGTGTATGTCTTCTTCTACATTTATTATTTGTATGGTTGATATGTATTATGTGAGCACATTGTAGGAGTTAATGCCTCCTAAGAGAAAGGCTTCAGAGGGTGAGGATAGCTCCTCATCTAGAGTTGTCGACGAGATCGGCAAATTACTGAAAGAGCAAGCCAAGGTTCACAGTGAACAGATTCAGCAGTTGCTCCGTTTGCAAGGTACAGGTCAAGGTAGAGGACAAGGGAGAGGCCAAGTGGTTCAAGCGGTTGGGACTGATGGAATCTTTACTGCTTTTAAGAGGAAGGATCCGCCTGAGTTTGCAGGAAGCACTGATCCTTTGGTGGCTGTAGAGTGGATTTTAGCACTTGAGGCGATATTTGATCATCTCAGGTATGAAGACAAGGACAGAGTTGGTTGTGCAGTATTCATGCTAGTTAAAGCTGCACGTATTTGGTGGAATGCTACCAAGGTAAGTTTTGATATTCCGGCATTGAAGTGGCAAGATTTTACGGATCTTTTCTACGACAAGTATTTCCCGGATGCACTTCGAGCTCGGAAGGTGACTGAGTTTTTAGAGCTTCATCAAGGAAGTATGAATGTTGACGAGTACATTTTGAAGTTTGAGGAAGGATGTTTGTTTGTCCCATATATTGCCTCCAATGACAAAGACAAGGGTGCTCATTTCATTAGAGGACTTCGAGCAGAAATCAAGAGGGACATCAATATGTCTAAGGCGGTGACATTTAAAGAGATTGTGGCTAAGGCTTTGCTAGCCGAGCAAGATGAGAAAAATAACGCTAGAGAGAGACAGGCGAGGCAACATGCTATTGCTCAAAGAGGTCAAGGTTCGAGCCAATGAGGGAGAGGCAATTTCAAGGGGAAAGGCAAGATAGAGCCGAGTTCTAAAGCACCGACAGTTCCATTTGATCCTGAGAAGCCGTTGTGTCCCAAGTGTAGTAGGCATCATAGGGGAGAGTGCAGATTTGGTACTCACACTTGCTACCGATGTGGCACTGCAGGCCATATCGCCAAGAACTGTCCGAGAGGATCGAGTAAAGAGAAGGTGCAGGGTCGCATCTTCACCATGACGAAGGAAGGTATAAACCATGATTCTTCTGTGATTTCTAGCACTATTTTAATTTCAGGCAGAGTAGCTACGACATTGATTGATATAGGTGCTACTCATTCTTTATGTCTGAACTATTTTTGAGATCTTTGGGTTTAGTTCCTTCTATTCTTCCCCTCCAGTTTAATGTTGTATTGCCTTATGTGGATGTGTTATGCCCGACGTCTATTGTGTATGAAAGAGGATCGGTTTTATGGTATTCAAATGCGCAACGGAAGTTCAAAATTGTTTTCAAGGCATGAAAACCGAAATTTTAAAGAAAAATTTGAACACCTCATGTGCTAGCATGTAACATATACAAAACACAAACTATGACATTCATAGGATGTTATGAAATTTTACCTATCAATCTCTTGAGATTGATGTTTGGCACCAACTTAGTTGTCAAGCAACTAAGCTCTTCAAAGGCAAGACAATCTACAAGCCTCATTGGACTCCTTTCTTCAAAATCAAGCCCACCACCAAACTTAAAAATTCCACCTTACACTTGCACTAGAAAATGTAGGGCATTTTTCTCTTGAGAAGTAAGTGTTTTCTTCCAACAATTGAAGAACAAAATTGAAGAGAAAAAAAATGAGGAGAGTTATCCTCAAAAATTTCGGCCAACTATGTGTGTAGGAGGGAATGAAAGACTTTTTCTTGGTCCTTGAAAAGTAGAGAGACCATCTTTAGCATGCCATGCAATTTTTTAATAAAAAGCATTCCCCAACTCTTCACCTCCCTAGCATGCAATGTGACTTAGGCTTGTAACAATTACAAGGCCCATGTACTTTATTTAAATGTGTCAAACACATTTTAGTCTATTTAAATCTTTACTTGATTTTACTCAAGCCCATTAGTTTAATAATTATTTCTAATTCGGCTCCACAAGGCCCAATGTTATTTAATTAATCAAACACTTGAATTAATATAATTATTTGGACTCTACTAGGTCCACTAGTGTTTAATTAATTAAACACTTGAATTAATTTAATTTAGTCCATAATAATGTTTATGAAAATCACAATTTTCAAATACATTATTTATTTGGCCAACTTTTAATTAAGGAACACTTCCACAAATTAAAATTACATTTCTCTCATAGAAGTCATACTTCTATTTTTCCTTACGCTTATAAACTCCTTTATAAGCCGTTCAACACATTGAACTATTTTACTTCTCAACGAGATCTAGAAAACTAGTACTTGTGTGGCCCTCAATGGTTCATTGATACCACTAGCCGTGGGTTCACATCTCCATGTGATTCGGACTAAACATGTCCTTATTTGAGCATACCTGATGCGAAACCTGGTACGAATGAGAAGCAAACACGATTATCGAAATCGCACCCTCGACTCAATAACAAACAAGGATAGATTTGTTGTCCCGATCTTTTGAAACAAGTAACGGTTTGTGATATTCACCTCTAAGTTATTAAAACTTAGAAACAAATATCAACGATAAAACAATTGAATTTCAAATGAACCTTCAAAGATCTTGTTTTGACAATCCGAGCGAAAAACAATCGACAAACACCACAAAGATGCAATCTTTGATAAGTTTGATTTGATTTTTAAGACAAAGTTTTTGCCTTGTAAAGTTGAGAGAATTCTCGAGAACTTTGATATATCATTCAATTATTTCGTTTCAACCTTGATACAATGCATATAAATACAATAAAATTAACAAGAAAGTTGTGTGAAAAGCTTAAATAAGATAACTAGCAAATTTGACACGGAAGTGCGCGCGGTGGCGCGCAGCATACTGCCTTATTTTCTTCCTTGGGCGCGCGGTAGCGCCGGATCATGCGCGGGGGCGCGCGCTATACTGCCTTCATGCAACACCCGGCGCGCGCGCCATCCGCGCGGCCGCGCAAAATGTGGCGCGGGTGCGCGTCACCTGCTACCCATTTGCGCGCGGTTGCACGAGATCCTGTGCTGGTGCGCGCATGCTGCTGTCCTCATGGTCATTTAACACTTGAATAACATTCCAAACACTTCCATTGTTGTGTCCATGTTTCCCAAGCTCTTTTATTTAAACATCCAACTTGTAGGTCCTTTTTGGTAGCTCATCATGAATCCTTGAAGTGCTTCTTTAAACTTCTTGCTACGTCCCCTCGTTATAGGTCCTTCGGGCAACTCCAATGACTCCCATGTTTTTTTTTTGTACTTGATCAACCACGTTTGCATCATTCTCCCCTTCTTGAAAAGGATTTGTCCTCAAATCTTGATCATCTCCTACATCAAACAAGGAAAGATCACAAACATTAAAAGTAGCACTAACATTGTACTCACGTGTGGTAGATCTAATTTGTAGGCATTGTCATTGATCTTTTCAATCACTTGAAATGGTCCATCACCCCTAGGTAAGAGCTTCGAACGTCGTTTTTCTGGAAATCTTTCCTTCCTCAAGTGCAACCACACCCAATCTCCCTTTTCAAAAGCATCTTTTTCCTCCCCTTATTGGCTTGCTTCGTGTATTGTAAATTCTTCTTCTCGATGTTATCCTTGACCTTCTCATGCAAACTTTTAACGAATTCAGCTTTCTTTTTGCCATCCATGTTCAACCTTTCACTCACAGGCAAAGACATCAAATCCAAAGGAGTTAAAGGATTAATATCATAAATAATCTCAAATGGTGAATAATTCGTAGTAGAATGCACGCTACGGTTATAAGAAAACTCAACAAATGACAACATTCTTCCCAATTTTTCAAGTTCTTTTTGAGTATAGCACGCAAAAGTGTTCCTAGAGTTCTATTAACAACTTCCGTTTGTCCATCCGTTTGTGGATGACATGTAGTAGAAAACATCAGTTTAGTGCCAAGTTTAGCCCACAAAGTTTTCCAAAAGTAACACAAAAATTTAACATCACGGTCAGTTACAATTGTCCTAGGCATACCATGCAACCTAACGACTTCCTTAAAGAACGAATCCGCAATGTTTGATGCATCATCAGTTTTTTTACAAGCAATAAAATGTGCCATCTTAGAAAATCTATCAACAACAACAAATATCGAACTCTCCCCTTCTTAGTCCTCGGCAAACCTAAAACAAAATCCATAGAAATATCAATCCAAGGTTCACTAGGAACAGGAAGTGGTGTATACAAGCCATGTGGTTGTGTTCTAGACTTGCTTGTCTACAAGTAATGCATTTTTCACAAACACGTTCAACATCACGTTTCATATGTGGCCAATAAAAATGCTCATGCAAACAACTCAAAGTTTTAGCCACACCAAAGTGCCCCATCAAACCACCACCATGTGCCCCCCCTCACAAATAATTCACGAATCGATGACTTAGGAATGCACAATCTATCTTCTCTAAACAAAAATCCATTATGCAAATAAAATTTATCATGTGGACCATGCATACATGTTTCAAATATCTCCTTAAAATCCTCATCCAACAATATAACTCTTTCACATGCTCAAATCCCAAGATTTTCGAATCCAAGGTAGAGATTAGTACGTACCTCCATGATAGTGCGTCGGCCACTATATTATCCTTACCTTGTTTGTATTTGATTATGTAGGGAAATGTCCCTATGAATGCCACCCACTTGGCATGCCGCTTGTTCAGTTTCTGTTGTCCCCTAAGGTACTTTAGAGACTCATGATCGATATGGATCACAAACTCCTTAGGCCTCAAGTAGTGTTGCCACATCTCCAAAGTCCTCACAAGCGCGTACAACTCCTTGTCATACGTTGGATAGTTCAGCGCTGCTCCATTGAGTTTCTCACTAAAGTACGCGACTGGTCGTCCTCCTTGCATCAAAACACCACCAATACCTACACCTGAAGCATCATATTCAATTTCAAAAGTATTAGAAAAATCAGGCAAAACAAGTAAAGGCGCATTAATTAATTTTTGTTTAATAATATTAAAAGACTTCTCTTGCTCCTCGTCCCAATGAAATGGAACGTTCTTCTTAATCACTGCCGTCATCGGTGCAGCCAGTGTGCTAAAATCTTTTACAAACCTCCTATAGAAGCTTGCAAGACCATGAAAGCTTCGAACTTGACTAACATTAGCAGGTGTTGGCCAATCTCGAATAGCACTTACCTTATCTTCATCCACTTGTATCCCCTGTGAACTTACCACAAAACCAAGAAAAACAAGCTTGCTTGTACAAAAAGCACATTTCTTAAGATTAGCATATAATTGTTCATCCCTAAGTGTTATCAGTACAAGTCTTAAATGTTTAACATGCTCATCCAAATCTTTGCTATACACAAGAATATCATCAAAATAAACCACAACAAATTTTCCTATGTAAGCACGCAAAACATGATTCATCAACCTCATAAAGGTACTAGGAGCATTAGTTAAGCCAAAAGGCATGACCATCCACTCATATAACCCATATTTGGTTTTAAATGCCGTTTTCCACTCATCACCTTCCCCCATTCTAATTTGATGATAACCACTTTTTAAATCAATCTTACTAAAAATACATGCACCATGCAACTCATCTAACATATCATCTAGTCTAGGTATGGGATGCCTATACTTGATGGTTATATTATTGATTGCCCTACAATCCACACACATACGCCATGAACCATCTTTCTTAGGAACTAATAAAACAGGTACAACACAAGGAGACATGGACTCACGCACAAAACCCCTATCTAACAACTCACTTACCAGCCGTTGAAGCTCCTTAGTCTCCTCCGGATTGCTTCTATAAGCTGGACGATTTGGCAATGCACTTCCGGGCACAAAATCAATTTGGTGCTCAATCCCCCTCAATGGTGGTATTCCTTGAGGTAGTTCCTCCGGAAATATATCATCAAACTCCTGCAAAAGGGAAACAACAATGCTCGGAAGATTTCGGCTATATCACTTGTGTTAAAGAGAATCTCTTTGTACAGAATCAACACAAGTGTATCATGTGTGTGCAACAATTGTTTCATATCACTCTTTTGGGCCATATATATTTTCTTTTTAGCCTCTTTCCTCTCATTTTCTTTTTCCTCATTTTTCTTTTGTATGGCTATCTCAATTTTTTATCACTTTTGTTTTTAGCCATTTCATTTTTTTTTCAAAGGCCATCTCACTTTTTAATTCACTCTTTCTTTCGGCCTCATCCCTTTTTTTCTTTTCTCTGTTGGTCCTCCATTATTTGTTTTGGGGACAAAGGAAGTAAAACAATGGCTTCTTTCTTGAGTACAAAAGAATATCTATTTTTAAACCCATCATGTGTCACTTGTCTATCATATTGCCATGGTCTCCCTAACAAAATATGACAAGCATGCATTGGTACCACATCACATAACACCTCATCAATATACTTCCCAATCGAAAACGCAACCAAGACTTGTTTGTTCACTTTCACTTCAGCACAGTCATTCAACCACTGTAGCTTATATTGTTGAGGATGTTTCAAAGTAGGCAAGCTCAATTTTTCAACTATCTCAAGACTAGCAACATTGGTACAACTTCTTCCATCTATAATAAGATTGCAAACCTTGCCATTGACAAAACACCTAGTATGGAATAAGTTTTCCCTTTGGTTTGTTTCTTCTTCTTTGACTTGCGTATTCATTATACGCCTAGTCACTAACGCTTCACCCACAACTGCCTCATATCCCTCATCAGGATCCTCTAATGCAGGCATCTCATCTTCACCCTCTCCATCATCTCCCTCACTATGAGATTCATACTCCCCATAATTATTCAACACCATCACCCTTTTATTGGGACATTGGCTAGCAATATGTCCAACTCCTTGACACCCAAAACATTTAATATCTCTAGAACGATTAATAGGAGTTTCAGGTTTACCTTGCATTCCCTGCTTAGGCGCCTCCTGTTTAATGTCAACTTTGGGCTTGACCACTACCTTGCTTTCTTCACGTTTAACAACGTTGGAACGCCAAGGTGTTGATGTATTCCCAGCTTGTGTGGTACGGCCAACTCCTCTCCTCTTGAGTTGTTGCTCCACTTTTATCTCCATCTGCACCATTTCATCTAGATCCAAGTAATGTCTAAGCTCCACTTGGTCTTGAATTTCCCTGTTCAAACCACACATAAAACGAGCCATAGTAGCCTCACTATCCTCATCTATGTTTGCTCTAATCATGACTACTTCCAACTCTTTATAGTAGTCCTCAACACTCTTCACACCCTGTCTCAAGGTTTGTTTGTAACTTCTTAAACATTTCTCTATAGTAGTATTTGGTACAAACCTCTTCCTCATTACGCTCTTCATTTCAGCCCAAGTTTCTATAGGTCGCTCATTGCATCTTCTTTTAGTGGTCACTAATTGATCCCACCAAATAAGTGCATAATCAACAAATTCAACCACGGCCAACCTAACCTTTTTGAGTTCAGAATAATGGTGACAATCAAAAACAAATTCAACTCGCTTTTCCCATTCTAAATAAGCTTCAGGGTCTGACTTACCATGGAACGACGGAATTTTCATTTTAATGCTACCTATGTTACTATCTTCCTTATTCCCATCATTGTACCTACCCCGTACGGCTTCTCTTCTTCCTCTACCAAATCCTCCTCTACTTCGTCCGCTCCTACCCCAGTTCTCATTTTGACTTTCCTCTTCTACACCCAAATTGCGAGGCCCGGGGCCGAAGAGGGCGGGGGGTGATCGCCGGTGCCATCAGTTGCACGGACAATGAGCGGCTCCTGGCAGGCTTCTAGGTGAAGGGAACATGAATGAACCGAACCCACACGGGAATGAGGGATTTCGAGACTGTTCAATGTAATGGACTGTACAGTTGAAGAGGGCTTAAAAGATTTGATTTGTACTACTCATATCACGAAGGTGCATCTTCTTTTCGGTAGCTCATCACATAAGAACTCCAAAGTTAAGCGTGCTTGACTTGGGGCAATTTTGGGATGGGTGACCTCCTGGGAAGTTTCCCAGGGTGCGTGTGAGTGAGGACATAAGCACGCTGGAAAGACACGTCTTGATACAGTGAGGACAGTCGTCGAATCTGGGGCTTCACAAGTGGTATCAGAGCCGACCTCTCTTAGTACGGTGTGGTTCGGGGACGAACCAAGCGGAAGCTGGTGGGCATGTGAGGCCGGGGCCGAAGAGGGCGGGGGGTGATCGCCGGTGCCATCAGTTGCACGGACAATGAGCGGCTCCTGGCAGGCTTCTAGGTGAAGGGAACATGAATGAACCGAACCCACACGGGAATGAGAGGGATTCGAGACTGTTCAATGTAATGGACTGTACAGTTGAAGAGGGCTTAAAAGATTTGATTTGTAACTCATATCACGAAGGTGCATCTTCTTTTCGGTAGCTCATCACATAAGAACTTCCAAGTTAAGCGTGGAGCAATTTTGGGATGGGTGACCTCCTGGGAAGTTTCCCAGGGTGCGTGTGAGTGAGGACATAAGCACGCTGGAAAGACTCGTCTTGATACAGTGAGGACAGTCGTCGAATCTGGGGCTTCACACAAATCATAATCATCCTCTTCTTTAACTGTACCCAAACCTTTAGGCTTATATTTATTTTCACTAGTGCTAACCTCAAGCCTATCCAACCTCTCATATAAAGGATCCAACTCAGCCCTCATCATTCTACTAAAATACCCATATACGCCTCCATTTGAACCTTAGACAACCCCTGATTCGAACTTTCTCCTACTT